>NC_089873.1:173532500-173832500 GCF_040182565.1 Anser cygnoides
TCTTTCTCCGGTTTGTGAACTTTTTTTTTTTTTTTTTATATTGGAGATGGGTGAAATATTTCAGATGTAATAAGTGCAGAGTAAAAGTTGATAATCACTAAAGTTCACATTAAGTACATGAAGAACATTATGTTCACATTAACTAGAACAGGTTTCAGGATATACCCCAACTCTGCTACATTTGTTGCCATCCTGCAAGTATGAAATACATAGTATTAGTTACTATATAGTTACTAAGTATTAGTTACTAAGTATGTTAGCCACTACTACCATCTGATCCCAGTTTTTCACCCATATAGTTTTCTGCACATTCAGACTCAGACAACCTAACCTGAGTACAGGAATACTTTCAGAGATGGTTCAAAAGCCTTGTTAAAGTCAAAGTAAATGTCATCCATTATTTTCTCCTTACCCACAGATCCAGACTATTCATAACAAGCGGCAATTAAGTTGGTAACGCATGATTCACTTTTAGTAAATTCATGCTGTTTTGAATCACCTTTTTTATGTGCCCATTTTAAGAGATCTCAGTCAGTGATTTACTCAAGGAACACAGTGAGACTGATCATCCCGTATTTCCCTGTGTTAACCTTTTGGTCTTTTTTGATTATGTGTATAAAATTTGTTTTTGTACAGTCCTTAGGGACCTTTCCTAGTAACCACAACTTTTCAAAGACATCCTCATAAGGACATTACAGTTTTTTTTTTTTTTTGTTTTTTTTTTTTTTTTTTCCCAGCATGCTTGGATGTAACCTGTCAGGTCCCATGGACTTGGAGAGCTGAGCTGCCTTAAGGAATCCTTGATATGATCACCATCCACTGCCCCATTGATTCTTTTTCATGAATCTTTTCACTAAGTGCAGAGGCCTTGAAGAACTTCCTTGTGAAAACTGACACAACCAAGTTACTAAGAAGACAGAAAAATTCCAGTTAGACTTTTAGGAAACATTGTGCAGTGAACGCAGTCTAACAGGTTTTCCAGAGAAGCAGTGGATGACCCTCTCTTGAAGATATTCAAATCTTAATGTGATAAGAACCTGAGCAATACAATTTGCATTGCTTGGACCAGATGATCTCCCCTCCAGCTTCAATTGTTCCATGATTTGTGGAGAAGAAAATGAAACAAGACCTTCCTGACTTTTAGCTTTTGTTGAGGCCAGGTACCTGGAGTTCAAGTGCTGATGTGTCCAGAGACACAAGTCCCCTAAAAAGAGACAGCAAATTGATGATGAAAATGCACTTTACTTTCCCTATTTTAAGTGACAGCTAATTGCGCTGTAGTGGTTATATGATGACAGAATTACCATTCAAGAACATACTGTCATATCCTTTTTTTTAGACAGGACAACATTAATTTTCCTCCTAGTAGCTGGTATGGTGCTGTGTTTTGGATTTAGGATGAGAAAAATGTTGATACCATGCTGATGTTTTAATTGTTGTAGAGCAGTGCTTACACTAAGCCAAGGACTTTTCAGCTTCTCACACTGTCCTGCAAGCAGGCAGGCTGGGCATGCAGGAGGCGTTGGGAGAGGACAGACCCAGGACAGCTGACCCAAACTGGCTGAAGGGCTATTCCATACCACCTGATGTCATGCTGAACAATTAATATGTGGTGGCTGGTCAGGGTAGGGGGGTACCAACTGTTCAGGGATAGGCTAGTCATCAGTCAGCGGGTGGTGAGCAACTGCCATATGCATCACTTGTTTTGTACACTTTATTATTTGCAGTACTATGATCATTATTATTATTGTTTTCCTTTCTTTTATGTCCTAATAAACTGTCTTTTTCTCAACCCACAGGCTTTCATTTTTTTTTCTGATTCTCTCCCCCATCCCAGAGAGGGAGGGGGGAGGGTGAGTTGTGTGGTGCTTAGCTGCTGGACAGGTTAAACCACAACACATCAGATTTAAAAAAATAAAAATAAAAAAATATATATTTTATTTATTTTTGTTTGTTTGTTTTGTTTTCCCAGGTAATTCAATGAAGGTTTTAAGGGAAAGTTCAAAAATGGTTGTTATAGACAAGACAAATGCAATCATATTACAGATTGAATTCTCTCAGAGGATAGGCATTAAGAAATCTGCATCTATCTGTGCATGAATTCACACTAAGTGTATTAAAATATTACAAAGGGTTTACCAGAATTATTTTGAAATAAACTATTTTACCTCAGAGACAGAAAACTGTGTACTATTCTCTGTCTCCTGGCTTGTTAATTCTGAAGTCAGATTTGTACCTGTTCAAAGTCAGCCAAATTAGAGTTTGTCCCAATGATCCTTATGGTCTCTTCCAACTCAGGAGATTCTAGGATTCTATTAAATATCTAAGAAGATCCTTACAAGAAAGTGGATATGTGGACAGCATGGATTAGACTCTTGTTCAATCTCCTCAGTCAGCTCATTGTCATAAAATATTGCTTGACCATACATATCTTATGTATTTAAAAACACAAATATTTTGCAAATGGAATGTTTAAATGCTGTAGCAATGATACAGAAAACAATTTATTATAGTTATAAGCTAAAAGCTCTGCATTACAGTTCAGAGAAAGATGTCTTTTTAATTAGTGTTTTTTACAGTGCTGAATGAGCTAATGTCTGAACTTAGAGACAATCTAGAACCAGTTCATGCAAATTATTTACTGGATTATAGCTGTTAATGATCTGTAAAAGAAAAGTCTATTTACTCCTTGATAGAGATTAGTGTACCAAATGTAGCAAAAAACTATGTGAAATGTCATATGCTTGTTACTTAGTGGGGAAAAGATACTATTAGTGTGCCCGGTTTCATTTTCTGGAACAAGAAAATAGGTGTGTCTTCTATTAATTTTCAAATCAAAGACACACAAGATATATTTTTTCTTGCTGATTATTACCAAAAACATTATTTTAAAATATGAATATATTATTCTACATACAATTTCACTGCTCCTTTCAGCTGTATTTCCAACCCTCTAGATCAATATACTATTTAAATGATGAAAAAAATTAGCTACCATGGTTGGAATACCATCAGGCTAGATAATTTTTTTAAGTACTGATGATATTCCCACATACCTTGATTGGTCTTCATTTTATTTACAACTTTTCTTCACATCTGCTAAGCATACCGTGTTTCTTAGCACTAAAGAGAGAGTTTTGAATTTTTTCTTGCAGTAAATTCAAGAAAAATATATTCTGTGTTTCTCTCTTCTCACATTATCTAAGCACAGATTTTAATGTTTATTTGTTGTTTACTATAAGGGAATCTTGTACTGTCTGGAGATGTGAGGTAGGTGTGATCACAATATTTTCTTCCAGAGAACACTATAAAATATACTAAAACAATGTTTCAGTCTTCAAAACTAAGTTTTTGTTTATTTCTTTTTGCTTTTATCGGAGGGAAGGAAGAAAAACACAAGGAAGAAAAAAAAATAAGTTTTCAAAATAAAGAAACTTAGAGTGAAAGGATAAAAGAAAACCCTCACGAAGGGGCCACGAGCCCTGCCTAGCAGACACCTCTACCCAGACAGATCTCCCAAGGATTGAACGAGCTGCCCAGGCCATCTGTTGCAGGGAATTCCAATAACTGGACGTCCCCCTATATCCCTAAGGCCTGAAGGCAGAGTTGGAAGTTGTGGGTGCATGTGTGACCAGATAGACACACTCTCTGAGCAAGTTACCAGGTTGCAAGAGGATCTTGGCAGGCTGTGGTGCCTCCAGGAATCCAAGCAAGAGATCAACATGTGGTATCATGCACTGGTGTGGGCTGAGCAACAGGCTTGCCTTAAGTCCTTGCAAGGGGGTGGTAAAATGACTTCCAGCCTGAAACTGCCAGAATTGGCAGGCTTGCAAGACAAGGGAGGCTGGACCCTCATGTCTGCTCAGAACAGAGTGAGGACTCTCCCCCTTGACCCTGAAGTGCCCGTACACAACAGATATGATGCTCTGGGGCTCAAAAAATAAAAGGGTGTCAACAACAACAATAGTAATGGTCAAGACCCAGGAAAGGGCAATGGCGAAAAGGGCATCAAACCACTTGTTTAAGAACCAGGTCCACAAAAAAAGCATGGAGGGTGCTGGTAATTGGAGATTCCCCTCTGAGAGGCACCGAGGCACCCATTTGCCATCCATACAATCTCTCGAGAGAGGTTTGCTGCCTACCTGGGGCCTATATTAATGACATCACAAAGAGGCTACTGAGCTTGGTCAAGCCAGAGGACTATCACCCATTCCTGCTCTTTCACATAGGGAAAACTGAGGATGTGATGAGGAGACTTTGAAACACCAGAAGAGACTTTATGTCCCTTGGAAAGATGCTGAAGAGATCAGGAGCACAGGTAGTGTTCTCAGTCTTCCCAGGTGGCGACTGGAACTCAAGGAGGAGGTAACATATGGATCAGGTGAATGATTGACTGCACAGCTGATGCCATGATAAGAGTTTAAGATTCTATGATCTCAGGTGTGCTTTTGAGAGAGCGGGCGTGCTGCCATGGGATGGGGGGTGTTTTGGGCAGCAAGCTGGCTGGACTCATTAGCAGGGCTTCAAAATAGATTTGGCAGGGAAAGGGATGTACCTGTAAGCAACTCAAAAGAACCCCTGAATGCCAATACGTTTAAAAATCAGCAGAGAATAACCTGGGAACAGTCCTATAGGAACTAGGAAGGACTTCTCTAAAAAGGTGACATGGCCCATAGTCCATATGAATTACCTCTACACCAATGCACGTGGCATGGGAAACAAGCAGGAGGAGTTGGAACCACAGTGCAATTAGAAAACTATGATCTAATTGCTATAATGGATATGTCGTGGGATGAATCACACCAGTGGAATAGAGGGCTACAAGCTTTACAGGAAGGACAGGCAGGGAAGGAAGTGTGGAGGTGTTGCTCCCTTTATGTTAAGACATTGAGAGTTTGTGAAGAGTTTCCTCTAAGAAACAGCCGAGAGCAGGTTGAAAGCCTGTGGGTAAAAATCAAGGAGTGGACCAAAAAAGGACGTCTTGTGGTGTGTGTCCATGGAGGACAACTTCCTCATCCAGGTGTTAGACAAACCAACCAGAGGAGAAGCGTTACTGGACTTGGTGCTCACCAAAGTGGAAGAGCTTATTAAAGAGTTAAAGAATGGAGGAAGCCAGTGACCATGCCCTGGTTGAGTTTGTGATCTCAAGGGATATGGACCTGGCTAAGAGCAAAGTCAGGACCCTGAACTTCAGAAGAATGGACTTCCAGCTGTTCAAAGAATTAGTGGAGGAGATCCCATGGGACATGGTCCTTAGGAACAGAGGATCTGATCAGAGCTGGCAACTCTTTAAGGACAGGGAGTACAAGATCTCTATTCCCATATGTAATAAATCAAGCAGGGAAGGTAAGAAACCAGCATGGCTGGACAAAGAACTGGTCAAACTTCGGCAAAAGAAGGAAATGAATCGGTGGAAACATGACCATGTGCCATGGGAAGAGTACAGAAATGTTGTCCTGATGTGCAGGGATGGGATCAGGAAAGCCAAGGCACTGACAGAACTAAACTTGGCAAAGGATGCAAAGAATAACAAGAAGGGGTTCTACAGGTACATTGGCCACAAAAGAAAGACTGAAGAGACTGTATCACTTCTGTCAAATGAAGATGGACTACTGATAACAATAGATGTGGAAAAGGAGGAGGTACTTAACCACTTGTTTGTCTTGGTCTTCCGTAGTGGTCAGGCTTCACAAATCTCTTGAGTCACCAAACCTCTAGACAGGAGCTGAGGGAATGGAGGCCTTCCCACTGTAAGCAAAGAGCAAGTTTGGGACCTCCTGACACAACAACTAATGCCCTGATGACAACACTAAATGTGTTACTAAATGTAACACCCTGATGACTAACAACTAAATTGCCCTGATGACATGCATCCCAGAGTCCTGGATGAATTGGCTGATGTAGTTGCCAAGCCACTCTTCATCACATCTGAAAAACCATGGCAGTCAGGCAAAGTCCCTGGAGACTGGAAAAATGGAAACATCACTCTCAGAAGTGTAGAAAGTAGAAAGGAAGGCCCGGGGAACTACAGACCAGTGAGCCTCACCTCTGTGCCTGACAAGATCATGGAACAAATCCTCCTGGAGGCAATGTTAAGGCACATGCAGGACAAGGAGGTGATCCGAGACAGCCATCATTGTTTCACCAAGGGTAAATAATGCCTGTCCTATCTGGTGGCCTTCTATGATGGAGTGACTGAACCAGTTGACAAGGGAAGACTGACTGATGTTATCTGCTTGGACATCTCTAAGGCTTTTGCCATGGTCCCACACCACATCCTAATCTCTAAATTGGAAAGATATTGGTTTGAAGGGTGGGCCATCCAGTGGATAAGGAATTGCCTTAATGGCTGCACAGAGAGAGTAGTGATCAATGGTTCTATGTCCAGGTGGAAGTCAGTGACGACTGGTGTTCCTCAGAGTTCTGTCTTGGGACTGGTGCTTTTCAATATCTTCATCAACGACATAGATGATGGGATTGAGTGCACCCTTAGCAAGTTTTCAGATGACACCAAGCTGAATTGTGCAGTTGATACAACAGAAGGAAGGGATGCCATTCAAAGGGACCAGGACAGGCTGGAGAAGTTGCCCCATGTGAACCGCATGAGGTTCAACAAGTCCAAATGCAAAGTGATGAACCTGGGTCAGGGTAATTAAAGAAAGTACAGACTGGGAGAAGAACTCGTTGAGCAGCCCTGTGGAGAAGGACTTCGGGGTTCTAGTGGACAAAAGGCTCGACATAAGTGTGCGCTTGCAGCCCTAAAGTCCAACTGATTCCTGAACTGCAACAAAAGATTTGTGACCAGCAGGTCGAAGGAGGTGATCGTCCCTCCCTACCCTGCCCTTAGGAAACCCCACCTGGAGTACTGCATCCAGGTTTGGGGCCCCCAGCACAAGAAACATGTGGACCTTTTAGAGTGAGTCCAGAGAAGAGCTACAAAGACAATCAAAGGGCTGGAGCACTTCTGTGAAGAAAGGGTGAGAGAGCTGGGGGTGTTCAGCCTGGAGAAGAGGAGGCTCTGGGAAGACCTGATTGTGGCATTTCAGTATTTAAAGGAGTCATAAAAAGGATGGAGAGGGACTCTTTACTTGGGTAGACGATGAGAGGATAAAGGGGAGTGATCTTAAAATAAAAGAGAATAGATTTAGACTAGACATTAGGAGGAAATTCTTCACTGTAAGGTTAGCGAGGCACTGGCACATGTTGCCCAGAGAAGTTGTGGATGCTCCATCCCTGGAGGTGTTGAAGGCCAGGCTGGATGGGACCTTGGCAAAGCTGATCTAGTGGGTGACATCTCTGCCTATGGCAGGGGTGTTGGAGTTAGATGACCTTTAAAGTCCTTTCCAACCCAAGGCATTCTATGATTTTATGATCCTATTCTATGACAAAATAGAGATTATTTGGGAGACTTTCTTATCTAGCTCACCATGCCAGTCCTGGCAGGATAGATCTTTTTCTTCAGTCCAGTATTTGTTAATGGCTTCCTGGGCTGTGGCAAACTCCACATAGATCCTTTGTAAAGACAAATCACATTCTGTGTAAAAGATTATTATTTTTTTTTTTCACCTGTCTCCTGTCTCTTTCCACTATTTTTGTGTTTTGACTTTGACTAATGTTTCACTATTTACCTGTCATAGGTTTCGTTTTCATGACTGTCCTATTCTCTACTTCCTCACCTTGATCTTCAGGAGTTTTTTCCTGCTGTGTATGCTCATTGTCTATGAAGGAAGGCAAAATTTTTTCATCCAGAATTCAGCCAAGGTAAATCTTCCTCTCCACTGTTGAGCATATTTTTTATAGAATGCAAAATGCATTTCTCAGTATACTGTAGGGAAATAAATAAATCATTTAGTATTCAATGACAATGTAATTTTTGGAGTTCAGACTTTTTATTTGATATGCTAGTGGTGGAATGCAAAATATAGTTGTTTCAGATAGGCAATGAGATAATGACAGTGTCATTACTTTATGATCCAATTCAACAGCTGAAAAGGTATATAAAATTAATGGTTAATAATGATGATCAGTACCCCAAAACTTTATATAGTCTTATATCAATGACACCAGATACTCCAAGTTATTCTATACCTTAGTTACTCTATGTCATCTTACAGACTGAGGGAAACTTGACTGAAAGTCAGAGTTCCAGCCTGTTTCCTCCCTGACACCTGAGCTGAAAAGTTTATGTAGTGGAGATGGTGATGCATGTACTTCTTGACAGTTCCAGGCTGGGTGGTCTTCAAGATCACTGCCTACTTGTGCCTGGAACACAGGTGGCCTTGAAATGGTCTATAGATTTTAATAGCAACAACAACAGAAAGAAAATGTATGTGACGACATTAGAACAGTGTAACTGTCTGATATTCTTCATAGCTGAAAGAAATGAGAATTTCACTATAATGTTGATAGAGAACACAAATTATACCTGTAGTCTGCATTACATACCTCTTAAAATACTTTTTGCATGTCGAATACTAATGATTGACTGCACTAATTAAGGGATCTTGCATTTTATTTCTGCTTCTTAGGCTTTCAGGGAATAGTTGGCTACAATTATTTTTGACAATTTTCATGACTGTACCATGGAGGTTAACAATTACCTTTCCAAACAGCAAAATATCTGAGCACATGCTTAAATTCAGTAAGTGCTTTGTTTACTTTGTGAAGGAGAAGAAATACTAATGTAATTATATAATTTAGTTATTAGACCTGTTTCTGTATGTGATATCTGGTGAATTGTCAAAAGGACTATGGTAAAATATGGTGAAATATGAAGGTTATATTGGTTTATATTTGAAATAATTTCATTTCATAAGAATGGTGAAATATATTCACAAATAACTTATGGAATTCCTATCAAGTGATCAACAAAAATATATAATACGTTATCCTGAAACGTTTTCAAGTCAGAGAAAGCTTATTGTTACATTATTTGTCTGTTAAAATCATAACTGGGAACCTTTTAATCTTCCCTTGCTTTGGAAAAAGAGTTGTCCAACAGGTGCCATTCATTATATATATATGGTCATGTAATTCCTACTGAAAATTATTTGGAGTAGCTATTATAAACATTAAATCATCACATCTGAAAATTTCATTATCTTCAGCTTGTCCAGGACTGAAATCAAATAGCTGAATCAGAAAATAAAGCATATGGTCTTTGTTGGGATTAAGCTGCCTTTTTTTTTTTTTTTTTTTTTTTTTTATAATTCCATAGATGCTGAAATCAGTGTTCTGGCTTCAATACTGAATTCTGGGTTCGGGGTATATTTTATAAACATGCAAGAAGTCTCATCTATGAATTTCATCTAGGTTTACGTTCTGCATTTGTGGATGGGTTGCAGATTTCTTTCCATATCTCAGTAAGGATGTCACAGGATCATGTGGTGTAACAAAACTTCTTTAATAATGATAATAATTATAATATATAATACAATAGAGAAAAAGAGAGAGATACAGATAGCTAGATGTGTAAATGTTTGTTGTGGTTTAACCCGGTCGGCAGCTGAACACCACACAGCCGTTCGCTCACCCTCCCCCCTCCCTCTCTGGAATGGGGGTGAGAAACAGGAAAGTGAAGCCTGTGAGTTGAGATAAAGACAGTTTATTAAGACAGGATAATAATAATAATAATAATAATAATAATAATAATAATAAACAATAATATGTACGAAAGAAGTGATGCACAATGCAATTGCTCACCACCTGCTGACGGATGCCCAGCTTATCCCCGAGCAGCCAGCCCCCTCACCCCGGCTAGCCACCCCTATATATTGTTCAGCATGACGTCAAATGGTATGGAATACCCCTTTGGCCAGTTTGGGTCAGCTGTCCTGGGTCTGTCCCCTCCCAGCTCCTGCTGCACCCCTACCCTGCCCGCTGGCAGAACAGTGTGAGAAGCTGAAAAGTCCTTGGCTTAGTGTAAGCACTACTCTACAACAATTAAAACATCAGCATGTTATCAGCACTCCTCTCATGCTATTCCAAAACATAGCACCCTACCAGCTACTATGAGGAAAATTAACTCTATCCTAACTGAAACCAGTACAATCTTACACATCTTCAGATGCTCAGAACCCCACTTGGACAGATTGCAGGTCTGTAACAGCAGGCTGCACAGCTCCCATCCTTGTGGAGGTTCATCTTCTCCCCAGTAGTATGGCTCCTTAAATGAAGTGCTACAAACAAAAATATATGACTTTTTTTGAGACGTAGGAATGTCTTTCTCAATGCCAAGCAAAGCACGCCTAACTACACTTACCTAGGAAGTATATTCAGGAACAGTACATATGAAGAACCTTCAAGCATGTTCCCCTTTATTGTTATTTACCTTGGGTTACACAGCGGTCACTCATGCAAACACATAGTTATTTCAAACCTAAACCTTTCAAACAATGTGTATACCAGGGCTTGCTCAAGATCAGTAACTCCTGGAATTCCATGTCTTCTGCAAGACTCCACACAGTCTAACTTTAACTCTGTTCTGCATGTCTTTTATATATACATATAAAGCTGCTGTACCAGCTTTTCACTTTAACATGACATCCAAGAGATTGGATGAGAAATAATGACTGTAGAAATTACTGCATTAAATTAGCTGAAGTTTTAACAGGTTCCAGTGCAGTCTGCAGACAAAACAAAACAAAACAAAAAAACTTTTATTAGTCTTTCTGGCTATAGCTTTTGTGTACTGCAATTTATGGGGAATATTTTGCTTTAATATTTCAAAACTGAGCTCTCAGTACTTTTTGTCTCTGGCAGAGAGAGGAGATTTATTCTTGGAGTTTCTCTTCTGAATACGTTCCTTTAGCAAAACTATGGGCTTTCAGCAGACTGATATTGTTTTACAGATCATCATAATTATACCTAAGTTAAACTAGTTTTTCATTTGTTTGTTTGTTTGTTTGTTTGGGAGGGGGGAATAATTTGGGGCAGAAATGTTCCTTTTACACAGTATTCTATGTTTCATTTGGTTTCCTTTTATTAAATTATGATTTTACGGTCAGTATGAGCTGGCCAACATTACTCTATTTCAGTTTTGGAAATTTTAGATGTACGAAAATGATGTCAAGAGAGTTGTTCCTAGGCCACTTAGGCACACAACAATGTAATTATAAGTAACAATTAAAAAAAAAAAAAGGAAAAAAGTAAATAGCTTTACAGGTTACTACTCAGATATGAAGTACTGAGACATAGATTTTAACTATTTTTCTGTAAGTACAGTCTTAGAAACATAAAATTTGCAGGCGTGCTTTTTACATGAGATCACTAGTGCTGGAATTGGTCTCAGTTCTGTCAATTTATAAATTCTCTAAATCTGATTTAAAATAAGGTCAGAAAAAAACGGAAAAGCAGAGAACATTGAAAAGAATATTACAATATTGTGATGGTCAAAAAAATTTGATTCAGTAAACCCATTGGAGAATCCTCCTGAAAGCTTTTTTTCTGCTAACCAAAATAAATAAATAAACAAATAAAAAATAAAGAAAAATCGTAAAATTCATTTTCTCTGAAAGTGAGTCTTCTCTAGAATCTCCAAGAGTCTTAACTTCATCACCAGGGTCAAATGCCAGTGTGTCAGGGAGCTGCAGGTATAGTCTTCTCCATGAGCGGGGAACAGCCCCAGAGAAGGCCATGCCCTCACTGACAGGACATAGTCCTACAGGTTTTTACTGAAACATAAGTGGTGATAACAGGGTCCATCAACAGCCCCTGCCGCAGCAGTGTTCCTTCCTTCCTTCCTTCCCTCCTTCCTTCCTTCCTTCCTTCCTTCCTTCCTTCCTTCCTTCCTTCCTTCCTTCCTTCCTTCCTTCCTTCCTTCCTTCCTTCCTTCCTTCCTTCCTTCCTTCCTTCCTTCCTTCCTTCTTCCTTCTTCCTTCCTTCCTCCCTCCCTCCCTCCCTCCCTCCCTCCTTCCCTTCCTCCCTCCCTCCTTCCCTCCTCCCTCTTTCTTTTCATCTTCTTCCATCTTTCTTTAAACATATATTTTTTAATCTATTGAACGAATAATTCAAATGACTGACAAAAGCTGACACTTTAATGGACATGATCTTCTAATAAAAGTAGAGAAGAGCAATGTAATTAACTATTTGTATTAGCGTAAGGTCTTTTGGAAAAATATGACCCTCCTAGATGAAGTTTTCTTGAAACACTATTTTAAACAGAATGTTAATTAAGAAGTCAGAGTTTAGTGAAATTCAGTGGCTGTTGCCATTTGGATTCATTCCTGTAGGGTAATGAATTTCCAATAAATAATAGGAATTGAGGAAATACAGAAACACTCTGGAAATATCAATCATTTTGCAGAAAGAAGGTGATACATTGTCTGTTGATGAAGTTCCACTCTGTAGAAACTGGTAGGAATAGTGTATGGAAACTGTAATGAGATAATTTTTTAATAATTAAAAGAACTTTTTAAAAATTTCTTGAACCATTCATTACTATAAAAGATCAGATTATAAAAAAAAAAAAAAAAATGAAACCAGTCTAATGCCTTAAATTTCAATAGTGAAAAAATATTTACTTGTTTCTTAATGTTTCAAGTTCTTTAGAAGTAATGCAACAGAATATATATATATATATATATAAAATAAGGGAAGAGAAAGTATTTTTAATTCGTGTAATTATTTTTACTTTTTATAAGCTTTAAACTTGTATCTATATGATGCCATAGATCACAGAATCACAGAATCACAGAATTGTAGGGGTTGGAAGGGACCTCAAGAGATAATCGGGTCCAACCCCCCTGCCAAAGGAGGTTCCCTAGAGCAGGTTGCCCAGGTAGGCATCCAGGCAGGTCTTGAATATCTCCAGAGAAGGAGACTCCACAACCTACCTGGGCAGCCTGTTCCAATGATCCATCACCCTCACCGTGAAGAAGATATCTGTGAAATAGTAGTAAGACATTCAGGGATACTTTTAACTATTAAACACCCACCTCAAACTGTTGTATTACTGCACTTATTTAAAAATGAAACTAATTTTTTTTGCAAGATCTTTTTTTTTTTTTTTTCACACTTATCTCTGTCACATGAATTTCAATTATTTTTTATTATATTTTGAGGGTTGAAAAAAGCAGGAAGCAGAGGCAGAAAACACTACTTTCATTGCCAGTAATTTACCTCTTCATGTTCCTAAATCTTGTTGGTGCAGATTATTCATGGACTTTAAAGAATGAAGTTTATGTACTTTATCACTTTTTTTAATGTGTTGTTTCTTATTACTGATTTGCTATTTTAGAAAAATGTTTGTTCATAGATGTTAACTTTACTATTTAATTTCACAGGGTACAGAACCTGGGGAAAAAAAAAAAAAAGTTAATTTCATTGTCATTATTTTTCTACATGAACAGCAAAAGGAAGACTAGGGAAAACATAGTCCTGCTGTGGAATGGTGAAAAAGGACACGGAAAAGGCCAAAACTCCAAATATGTTCTTAACCTTAGTCTTTGCTGAGAAGGCCAGATTTAAGGGATCACAAGACCCTTTGAAAAGAAGGAAAATCTGGAAAAAAGAAGATGTACCCTTGGTGGGGAAGATGACATTAGGAAATACCTGAAAAAGTCTAGACATATATAAATTATTGAGCTAGATGCATTACATCCATGAATCCTGAGGCAGCTGGCCGATGTCATTGCAAGGCTACTCTCTCATGTTTGAAAGGTCATGGTGATCAGATGAGGTCATGGTTCCAAGGATGGAAGAGAGAAAACATCATTTCTATGTTCAAGTAGAGGATAAGCAAGATTCAGAGAACTACTAGAGAACATGGATTTATTTTGAGGAAATTATGCTTAACTTGACTTCAGTAAAGTTTTTGACACCAGAGCACTCCTGTTGACCAACTGATGGAATATGCATAAGTGGATTATGAAGTGGATTGATAACTAACTGAACTACTAGGTCTAAATGATATTTAATGGAATAACCCCCATCTCGAGCTGGTAGGATGGGTCTGATATACCAGGTGGGTGTGCTGTTATTTAGAAGGACCTTGACATTCTGCAGAACTGGGCAGAGAGGAGTCTCATGAACTTCAGCAAGGAGAAATTCCAAATCCAGTCCCTGGGGAGGAATAACCCCACACAGCAGTACACATATGATAGGATGATCAACTGGAAAATAACTATGCACGAATCAATCTGGCTGTCAAGGTGGACAGCCTGCGAACCAGCAATGCATCTTGTGGCAGAGAAGACCAACAGCCTCCTGGACTGTGTTGCTAGCAGGCTGAAGGGAGTGATCACTCCTCTTTACTCAGCGTTGGTGAGCCACATCTACAATACTGTGTCCAGTCCTGGACTCCCCAGTACAAGGCAGAAATACACATACTGCAGGAAATCCAGCACAGGGCTTGGACTTTGAGGGAAGTTCCCTGAAGGTGTGGAGTCTTTTTCATACGATAAAAGGTATATGTCCCCCGATATATAAGAAAACTATCCTCTGATAGGGCTGAGACTCTTCAGCCTGTAACAGAGAAAGCTCGGGAGTGTGTGTCTTATCAGTGTGTAAAAATACCAGATAAGAAGCAGAGAAGGAGAGGGACCTAGACTTTTCTCAGCCATTCTCAATGACAGGGCAGGAGGTAATGGCACAAATTAAAAAACATGAATTTGCATCTGAACCCAAGATTATTTATGTACTTATATATATATATTTATATTATGACAGTGGTCAAACACTGCAACAGGTTGCTTACAGAGGCTGTGGAGTCTTCATTTAATCCATCTTTTTCTTTTTTATTTTTATTATCGTACTATTGTGTTATTAACTGAGGGGGACAAGCAAACAGCCTAGTATCTTATAGTTAATACAGCTGAGATCCAGTTATTAAACTGTGAAGATAGGAACCTAAACAGGAGCGAGAAACATTTTGATTTTGTAGCAGATCCTCTGAATTATTTCTCCTTTCTTCATTTGTCAATATTTGTTTATTTGAGGCAGTATGTTTCATATATATATATATAATATATTTAATATATTATCTTGTCTTTACATAACATTTGTGGGTTATGCACCCCTCTCTCTCTCTCTCTCTCTCTCTTTTTTTCTTTTTTCTTTTTTAACATCCATTCAGTTAAACTGAAACAAAAACCTCACTAAACAAAAGTTAGACTTCTTTGTTCATTCATCTTCAATCATCAAGATTTCATGAACAGTCCACATTTTCCAGGAAGATCACCAATATCCCTGTGGACTGTGATGGATTTGTATGTATGTGGCATGCATTTTGGTCCCTTTTTAGAAATCAATAAGTCATTTCATAAAACCATGCAAAAGCCATCAAATGATAAATATGAAACTGAGATAGATTTTTACAAGTGTAAAACAGAAGATAAAATGTTTGATACCCCTGTCTTTTGAAAATCATGACACAGTTAATAAGATTTTTAGTCAGTACTTTCCACAGTTGATTTGAGATCAATAGCATTTTTTTTTCTCTCTAGAAATATTTTTGAGGAGTTTAAAACATGGGAATTATTGTATATTATAGAGATAAATTGCAGTTATGTCTTCACTATAAGTAGTCTACAACTAAAGAATTTGTAGTCTTCATGTTCAGATTTGCAATGTATATATTTGCAAAATATATATATTTACATGTTTAGCTATTGAATTTTTAAGATATAATTTCTATTTAGCTGTATGGTATTACTAACACTTTCAGACATATGATTTCATTTTCAGGTATTCCTGTGTAGAGCCAGGAGGTGGACTCAAGGATCCTTGTGAGTATGTTCCAGCTCAGGATATTCTATAATTCTATGATTCTATGATTCTTTTTCTCTTTCTAGTATACTTTGACTTAAAATCAAATATGGCAGAAGTAGCAAAGTGCTCTGCAAATTACATTCATTACTACTAAATTATTATTAACCTTTATATGCATGGAATAAGTGAAGAACTTAGGAAATTGTTCACCGGGAGTGGGGTGGGGGCAGACAGGGGAATCTGAGTAGAACAGTAATGATTTTTTAGGATACTAGAAAATATTTAGTCAAAGCCTGCCTCTTTGAGAGACTGAGAGGCCAAATCAAATGGTTTATTACTATTTTAATATTTAGAATTAAAACTTCCTACTTTACTTTCAGCTGAATTTTCAGTGTTGCTCACTTAGTAAATCCAAGATCCCCAGTTCTGAGAACTCAAAATTCTGAAACACCCAAAGTGTTATGTTGTAGTATAGCAAAGCCAGTTAATTTCTTTGGGCACCATTACGCAAAAGACAGTGGACTACAGAACAATGACGGTGGCAGGTTGGAGGCAAATTCATCTACTTAGAATGTCTGGACTGAAAAGTAGCATATAAAGATGGTAGAAATTGATAAAACCTGTTCTTTTTATTCAAATTCAACCACATGAGCTAAGGAGACAGGATACATCTGCCTCCTCCTAGGAGACTCTTATGGTTAAAAATAAAACAGCCTTGTACCTCCATTCTAGAATAAAACAGGACACACTGAATGAATAAAGATTCTTCAATCAGACTGACTTAAGCAGTAGGCTTTCAAGTCATGTTTCATTTAGCATGATTTTCTTTAGCTCAATTCCTGACAATGTTCAAATTAATAGAAAAATATGTTGGGAACACTATCTTCTCCAATTTTGTTGTGACAAAAGCCGTTTCATGAGATGTTCTTGTAAGCAGCAAAATAAGCTTTTCAGAAGATGTAGAAATTGGGAACATCAGAATGAAATCCAACTTGATTCAAATTTTTATGAGTAGGTTTTAGACATCACATTTGAACTAGTCAATAAATAACCATTTCCAATGCATGTCATGTGACTTTTTTTTTTTTTTCCCTACAATAGACAATAATTACATATTTCTCCCCACCAGTTTGGATCTTACTCTGGACCCATCTGTATTTAATTACTGTGTGTGAAGTGGAAATTCTTTAGAGAAAATTTTGTCCTAAATTAGTAAATAGTCAAGGGATTGCTATGTTCTTAAATGTAGAAATTGTGTACTCTAGTATCATTAGCAGAAGTGAGATTTTAAACCTATATCTCCAGCACTTCATGGAATGTTCCAGTCTTTTGTAAAATAGAGAGAGCCACTAACTTAAAACCCTAGTCTTGGGCTTCCCAAGAAATGGTTAAACAAGATCTAATAATATTATCTAATAACATCTCTCAGGTAAGGTATACAGAGGAATGTTTATTTTGTGGATCTTTCCTGATTAGTCTTGCAACTGAGTTGGTGAATTTTTTGACATTGTCACTACACATTGTCCAGTTCTGTAGATGTGCATAATACTTGTGTATTTTTTTGCTGATTTTTATGCAGCTGCTATTGACTCTTTCCTCCTCTGATGTTAGGCAGTAGATGAAAAGGAAAGGTTTTGAAAATTTATTTTTTTTTTAAAGATAGTTCTTTCTCACTTTTCTTGTATATTGTGTAATTTCAATGAATTGCAACCAATAACAAAAGGACTTACTTGGAAACAAACCAGTTACCTGTCACCTACAAAAGCTATCTTAATAAGATAGCTTTTAATTAAGGTCTTAATTTCATTTAGAAGAAAATAATCAGCTATCATTTTATGATATTGTTGAAAGTTTGTAAACATTTTAGTTATCATCTTTTCTGCTGCTTCCAGCCCAGATTACTAACAGAGTTTCACACTTATATTTGCCACTAACAAACTCATGAACTGTCATCCCATTAGCAGATTATTTTGACCACAATGAAAATGAACCACAACGTAACATAGATTTCTGAAAATATATCCTGTCTTCTGTCACTGTGTTCAGCTGTATATGTGATTTTCTAATTCAAGAGTAGAACAGTCATTAGAAATTAAGTCAATATATAGATGATACAGACATGAACATTTACCTTCCAAATCTGAGTCACAAAACAGCCTAGGTAGAGTCTTTTTTCATTCATGGGTTTCCCAACTTCTATTAAATAATTACCCAGTTCTTTGGGTAATGGAATGAAGGGAAAGAGTCATTACTACAAACATAGTATGCTAGAACATAGTATGCTATTTTGGGAACTACTACTACTTTAGCAATGAACAAAGATTTGATTTCTATCTATAAATATATTAGATGGCAAATACAGGCTATGAATAAATTAAAGTGTATCTTTAACTATTCATGTGGTGAGGGTGCAATCATAGAGACAAGGTGAGAAAGCCCAAACAATTTTAGATTATGATCTGTAAATTTTTGCAGATCAATTTCTGACTTTATGTAGTAGGAAAATAGATTAGGTAAATGGAAAAATACTTTCCAGTCTTTGCTCCTGAAAATACAGTTTCACTTCAAGGATAATGAACTCATGATGTTTAAGTAGTCTTTTTCCTTATTTGATGTTGCTAAGTCATACTTTCTTATATAAGAACTAACAGATTCTGGCCTCAGGTCAGATATTTATTCTAGGAAATTATATATATATATATATATGAATATGCTAATCTATTAGCTAAAATATTTAAACCAGGAACATATTTTGGAAATTGAGTTTGCATAGCAGAAACTACATAGACTGAACTATATTCTACAGAACCTTATGAACAGGACTGTCAGATCATGTTCTAGATAAACAGCAATATCCTTTAATGGGTCAAGAAAGAAGAGTGCATCTAGGTAGAGTGTATCTTCCTCTTATCTTTTGTTATTTGTTCTTTGAATTTGAATGGAGGCAGGACATGCATTATTCAGTAACTCCTAACTGAAGTAGCAGGATTAACCTGCAGCAACAACAATCAAAGTCAAGTTTACATCTTAACTTATGAAATAAGAAACAGAGGTAACATTTTATATTAGAGATAGAATACAAAAGACAAGACTTCTAGTCAAAGGAGAAGCATTATCACTCTACAGCCATGACAACTACACAGACCAAGAAGTTCCAAAGTAATAACAGATTCCTGGTTCTCTGGTTAAGATCTATGCAGGGAAATTAATAAGGAAATGGCTTCCTTTCATCATGATGGCATCTGGGAGTTTTAGAACACTCTAGTCTATTAGTCAGGTTTGTTAATGACTATGCTTATTCTTTTAATCATGTGAAACATTGACCAAGCTTCATTTAGTTCAAAGTGCCTTTCAGAAGCCTGAGCAGACTCAGAATAGTGTGAAACTTCTTTACCTTTTCTCACTGAAACATATATTTGTGACTTATATGAAAAAAAAAAAAAAAAGCTTATTTTAAAATATATTTTAAAAAATGAATTTTTGGTGATTAAAATGTTGACAAATTTTTGGATTACTCATCATTATTAATAATTTAAATTCATGTTATTTTTTTACACTTGCAATATTTTGCATTATTTTTGCACATATTTAATTTACAAAATTATTTCAGCATCATGAGCATCTTTTCTGCCTGAATATCAGGAGTTTCCAATACCACATCTACATAAAAACAGTCTTGGAGGAGTATATTTTGATTTCAGAAAGACTGTTTTATAATCGAATGAACAGCTTTTAGACTTTTGCTAACATGAATTTGAATAACTGAGTTATAAAGATATCAAATCCTCATGCAAAATACAGAGGCATTTTTTTACTGAACATGCAATTTTGTTAATATATCATATTTCAAAGGAACCAGAAGGATGTTTTGTCATTCAGAGGGACCTCAAAAGACTGGAGATATGGGATTACGTGAACCTCTAGAAATACAACAAGGAGACTTGCAAAGTCCTGCATCTGAAGAGGAACAATGCCAGGCACCTGGAAGGCAGATTGGCAGAAAAAGACCTGTGAGTCCTGATAGACAACAATTTGAGCACGAGTCAGCATTATTCCATTGTTATAAAGAAGGCTAATCGTATCCTGGGCTGCACTAGGCAAGGTGTAGCCAACAGGTCAAGAAAGTGTCCATAGAATCATTTAGGTTGAAAAGACCTTCAAAATCATCAAACACAACTGTCAACCTGACCTATTGAGACCCGTTACTAAACCATGGTCCTCTGTGGCACATCCATATGTCCCTTAAATACCTCCAGGGGTGGGACTCCACCACCTCCCTGATTAACACACTCCAACGTCTGACCAGCCTCTCCTTGAAGAAATTCTTCCTTATGCCCAATCTAAACCTTTCCTAGCACAACTGTTTCTTTATGTCCTATCACTTGTCACTTGAGAAAACAGACCAACACACTCTTCACTGAAACCTTCTTTTAGGTAGTTATAGAGATCAATGGAGTCTCCCCTCAGCCTCCTTATCTCCAAAGTAAACGACCCCAGCTCCCTCAGCTACACCTCCATATATCTTGTTTTCTAGTCCCTTCACCATCTTTGTTCCTCTTGTCTACATCTTCTTGAGCAACTGAATATCCTTCTTGTAGCAAAGGGCCCAAAACTGAACACAATATTCAAGGTACGGTCTCATTAGTGTCAAGTACAAAGGGACAATCATTTCTCTAGTCCTGGAAAGAGTCTAGCACAGGGCCACCAAGATAATTAAGGGACTGGAGCTTCTCTCTAACGAGGAAAGGCTGAGAGAGGTAGGACTGTTTAGCTTGCAGTAGAAAAGGGTCAGGAGGATCTTACCAATTTATATAAATATCTGAAGGGAGGGTACAAAGGGGGTTGGAGCCAGGCTCAATTCACTAGTGCCCAGTGACAAAATAAGAGGTAATGGGCACAAACTGAAACACAAGAGATTCTCTTTGAACATCAAGAAACATTTTTTTACTATATGGGTGACTGAGCACAGGTGCAAGTTGCTGAGAGAGGCTGTCGAATCTTCTTCCTTGCAAATATTCTGAAGTTATATGGGGGCATGGTCCTGGGAAAACAGTTCCAGCTGGCTGTGTTTGAACAAGGAGGTTGGGCCAAATGACCTCCAGTGGTACCTTCCAACCTCAACCATTCTGTGAAAAAGAGTTTATGGGTTAGGTTTAAAGGGAGGACAGGGACAGGTGGCATTGTAGTGTGGGTTTACTACAGGCCACCTGACCAGAAATACCAAGCAGATGAGACCCTCTGCAGACAGATAGAGGCAGCCTCATTTACATAAACCCTGGTCCTCACGGGGGACTTCAACCACCCCAGTATCTTTTAGAGGGACAACACAGAAGCATATAAGCGATCTAAGAGGTTCCTGTAATGCGCTGATGAAAAATTCCTTCTCCAAGTGATAGAGGAACCACTGAGGAGAGGTGTTATAATGGACCTTGTTCTTACAAACAAGGAGGATTTGGTGAGGAATGTGAAGGTCAAAGGGAGCCTTGGATGTACTGACCATGATATGGAAATATTAAAGATCCTTAAGGCAGCAAGGAGGGCAAGCAGCAAGCTTCCCTAGACTTCAGGAGAGCAGATTTATCCTCCTCAGGGATCTGCTTCATAAGATGAAGTGTAATAAAGCCTTGGAGAGAAGAAGGGCCCAAGAAAACTGTTTAATATTCAAGGATCACCTCTTTCAACCTCAGGAGTAATGTAACCCAACAAAAAAGGAAGTCAGTCAAAAATGCCAGGAAGCCTGTGTGGATGAACAAGGAGATCCAGGCCAAACTCAGTCATGAAAAGGAAGCCTACAGAGGGTGAAAACAAGGGCAGGTAGCTGGGAGGAATACAGAGATATTGTCCGAGCAGCCAGGGATCAGGTAAGGAAAGTTAAGGCCCTGTTATAATTAAATATGTCCAGGGACATCAAAGGTATCAGGAAAGTCTTCTACAGGTACATAAGGGGAAGACTGGTGAAGCTGTGGACATACTCCCGAAGAAAACAGGAGACCTGGTTACCCAGGATATGGAAAAGGCTGAGGTACTTAATGACTTTTTTGCCTCAGTCTTCACCTGAAAGTACTCTAGCCACACAGCCCAAGTCACAGAAGGCAAAGGTAAGGACAGTGAAAGTCCCTTCTTCTGCCCACTATAGGAGAAGATGAAATTTGAGACACTGTAAGGAGCCTGAATATGTACAAGTCCATGGGACCTGATGAAATGCATCTGACAGTCCTGAGGGAAATATCAGGTGAAGTTGGTAAGCCACTATCTATCATATCTGAGAAGCTGTAACAATCTGGTGAAGTTCCCATTGACTGGAAAGCTGGGGGGGGGGGGGGGAGTGGGAGGAGGGAATTACTCATTTTATTTTATTTTATTTTTTATTTTATTTTATTTTATTTTATTTTATTTTATTTTATTTTATTTTATTTTATTTTATTTTATTTTATTTTTTTTAAGGGTAAAAAGACCCAGGGAACAAAAACCCAGTCAGTCTCACCTTTGTGCTGGGTGAGATCATGGTAGAGATCCTCCTTGAAACTATGCAGAGGCACACAAAGAACAGAAAGGTGATTGGTGACAGCCAACATGGCTTCACTAAAGGCAAATTGTGCCTTACAAATTTGGTGGCTTTCTACAACAGGGTTACAGCATTGGAGGATAGGAGAAGAACAACTGACACCATCTACTTGTATTTGTGCAAAACATTTGACACTGTCCTGTACAACATCCTTTTCTACAAAATGGATAGGCATGGATCTGATGGATGGACCACCTGGTAGATAAGGAATTGTCTGGATGGTTACACAGAGAGTTTGATGTCCATGTGGAGTCTAGTGATGTGTAGTATTCCTCAAGGGTTGGTTTTAGAACCAGTATTATTTATGATCAGTGGCTTGGACAGCAGGACTGAGTGCACCTGCAGCAAGTTTGTGGATAACACCAAGCTGAGTGGTGTGGTCAATATACTGCAGAGAAGGGATGCCATCCAGATGGACCTTGACAAGCAGTAGAGGTGGGCCTATGCAAACCTCATGAAGTTCAACAAGGCCAAGCACAAGGTGTTGCACATCAGTCAGAGCAATCACAAATATGAGTACAGGCTAGGCAATGAATGGGTAGAGAACAACCATAAGAAGAAGGTGGTTGTAAACCACCAAACCACCAAAGCTCTCAACATGAGCTAGCCAAATGCAAATTCATAATGCACTCAAAAAAAAAGGTCTGGTACATACTAATGGTACTGGACTCTGCCATTAAGCAGTAATCAGTGTTATTTCTTTTATTCTTTGAAGAAAGAAAAAAAAAAAGTTGTTGTTGTTGCTGTTGTTTTCTGAAAATGCTTATAGAACTTAACCAAAATACAGAAGTACCAGTGTCAATTCTTATTCCTACGTAAGGGTGTTCAAAACCAAAATCTTTTTAAAAACTGCCCTTTCTACCAAATAGTGTAATTTTTTTGGAGGTATCTGAAAGCTCCCATCTTTACAACATTTCCATCATGTGTACAACAAATCAAAAAGAATTCAAGAAATTTGGGGGAGAGAAATAAATTCTGAAATGGTTACAAAATTTTACCACAGCTTTTTGTTTGTTTGTTTAATTGGAAAAGTGTTTATTTTTATTTTTATTTTTTTTGTCATGCTGTACACTTAAACTCATTCAGAAGAAATATATTTTCAATGTAATATGTCATAAGTAAATTAGATTGTAGAGTTTTGGTTAAAAAGATTCTGAGAATAGTTTTATAGCTGTAGGGGTTCTGATATCTAACATTCAATTCTCAGTTTATAAATTAACTACAGTGAAACTTAAGAGAGTGCTTTAAGAGTGCTGTATCTGAGATAGGTAAAAAATTACACTAAAAATTACAATTAAAAAAATTACAATAGTCTATGAAACACAGACGTACAAAGTCCAGATATTCATTTTAATTTTACTGGTCTCAATCTCTAAAAATCAACCTATACTATAAAAAGAGAGATTATTATTATTATTATTCTTTATTATTATTATTATTATTATTATTATTTTATTTTATTTTATGAACCATATGTGAAGTAGTTTTGGGTAAAATGCTACAAAACTATTTTCTCATTGGGCTGAAGGAGGTCATAATTATTTTAATGTGTTTTCAATAAGAATTTTTTTCTTCATGTAATGTATTTCCTTAAGGGGAAAAGTACATTGTGGTTATTACAAAGCCATAACAATAACAAAACAAAAAGGAGTTAGTTTTTGTTTGTTTTTTTGTTTTGCTAAAATATTACAAACTTTCTATTCAAATAGTCTCGTCTAACTGCTAGATGAATTTTAGGCATTTTAAAATTGCAAATGGAAACGTTCCTGTCTATTTCACCCTGGTGAGGATCTTCTTCTGGTAAATGGCTTTTTCAATCATTAACTACTCAGAAATGACCTACTTTCCATTCATTGTCTAGTTAGTCCAGTTCCAATTCTGTCCACATTTAGGTAAATGGCTTCAGCGAAAGCTGGGTCAAACTGTTGGTTTTTTTTTTCTTTTTTTTTTTTTCTGTTTGATGTGATTGTCCTGCCACATTCACAGAAATACATAAAAACTGAAAGCCTTTCTCTCCTACTAGAAAATCTTCAATAATATGTGTAACATTATATTTTCATAAAGAACAATCAACAGTTTCACATTTAAACTGGTCTATGACTTCTGAGGCCATGTTAGTGATCACTTCTCCAGCATAGATTGCATTTTTAAATGGTGATTCTGTCATCTTGTCTTATCTTTTGTATTAGGGCGTTAGCCAGATTGTAAAGAGTACTTCAAAGCACATATCTGAGTAACAGCAACAACAACCTACATCACTGGTTCTTGTTCATATCTTCTGCAGATGTGCACAATTTTAACACCTTACTAAATTTAAAATCTATTGCTGCTTCTGGTAGATACCAGAAATGGGATTTCTTTCAATTAACTAAAGACATGAATAATGTAGCCAAATTTAAAGATGAAATTTAAATTTATCTAAAATGTAAACTATATTGGGATTCAGTCATGTGATCATGGATTAAGCCTTCTTAGATGTCATAGAATGTCACAGATAAATTCCAAGTGCTGCCTTAAAAGTGGACAGTTCTCCCACTGATTTTCCTGTCTTAAATATGCTTTCACAGAGGTGCAAACAACATCACTTATTGGCTCGGCTCTGGTCAGCAGCGGGACCCTTACCTAACATGGGGCAGCTTCTAGATTTTTCTCACAGAAGCCACCCCTATGGCCCCCTGCTACCAAAACCTTGCCACGTAAACCCACTACACATCCTACCAGCTATGAGGGGGAAAATTAACTCTACCCTAGCCAAAACCAGGACACTGGTTTAAAATTTCTTAACGGTCCCACAATGCTACTGTTACTTAAATCTATATGCATATGAATAATTTCTTTCTTTTTATCTATCCATTTATTAATATAAATACATAAAGAGAAGTTGCATAAGTTCCTGAAGGGAAGGTGTAAAGAAAACAGCCATACTCTTTAAGTGATGATGAGTGACAGGACAGGAGGCAATGGGCAAAAACTGAAACACAAGAGTTACCATTTAAATATCAAGAAACACTTTGGTGCACGGGTGACAGAACACTGGAGTAGGTTTCTCAGAGACGTTATGGAGTCTCCCTCCTTGGAAATCTTCAGAAAACACCTGGACATTTACCTGGGCAACCTGTTTTAAATATTCTTGCCTGAAAAGGGGGTTGGACCAGATGACTTCCAGAGGTCCCTTCTAACTTATTCTGTGATTCTTTAATCACAATAGATAAGATTTTAAATCTTTTGCATACCAAATGTATATATTTTTTGAAATATTTCATACGTGATTATTGTTTATACATATTATTTGTATCATAAATTTCTGAACTATTTCATAGAATGGATTGTGGCAAAGTTAGGTAATTAAAAATGCTTGTTATATAGCAATTCTATTTCTAAAATTCTTTTATATTCTTACATGTATCTAGTTGGTCTCTTTACTGTAAAGTAAATTTCAGACCTAACAATGTGTTAAGAACCTCAAAGAAACAATGTGTTTTACATGTTGACCTGATGAAACTGAAAAGTGCTAGAGAGGATCTCCTTTTGAAAAATATCCTCTATGATGTCACACACTTATTGTTCTGCTATCATTATATCATTGTCTGTCTAACTTGTAAGAGAAACTTAGAAGAAACATTAATTGACTTTACTGTCATTCTGCTATGTAATTTTGTCAAATTACTAATTTTAAATATACAAACAGGATAATAGTGATTGGAAGGGAACTTAAAGATTATCTAGTGAGACAGGGAACAAGATAAAGGATGTTGATTCTGTAGGTCTTAGCTAGCACAATTGTATGTTAACAACCCAAAAGATAAGGGAGTAAAAGACTGCATGCATAGATAATGGAACCAGCAAGAACTGGCTTGACTGCTGAAGTCTGTTAAAGAAAGGAAAGGTCATAAGTTTAGCAGCAAGGAAGACCTCTGGCCTTCATCAAAAGACCACCAGAGTACACCAGACGACCACCCAAGGACTCCAGTACGCATGCAAATAGGGGCAGGAACCTATGTTAATGATTATTCGGAGATCTGATGAATATGCAAAAGACTTAGGGGAAATGAAATGAATATGTATATATCGCACTAATATAAGTATACTGCCAGTAATCCTTGGTGTGTGTGTTAGGTGGAGCGATCCCCCATGCACGCAACACCGTAATAAGGAATACCTACTTAATAACTTTGATTATTGAGTTTTCACTGCATCATTAGTTCCAACATGCCTGCCATGGTAAGAGACACCTTCCACTAGGACAGATTGCCCAAAGCCCCATCCAATCTAGCTTTCAATGTCTCAAGGCGTGGGGCATCCACAGCTTCTCTGGGCTATATGTTCCAGTGCGTAACCACCCTAGTAGTAAAGATATCCTAACATCTAATCTAAATCTCCTCTCTTTAAAACCATTACCTCTTGTCCTATCACTGCTGTCCCTGACAAACTGTCATTCTCCAGCTTTCTTGTAGACTCAGTTTAAGAATACTGGAAGGCCTTTATAAGGTCTCCTTGGAACCTTCTTTTCTCTAAACTTAATAACCCCAGACACCATATATTACAATATTTTATCTCTTCAGTTTTGATGGACACAAACCTCACTATGGCAAGTGTTTTCAACGCCTAAAATAAGATGTGTTCAAGGAATCGGCATTAATTTATTGGAATATTGGATCATCTATGAATGCTAGAGTGAGCCACTGTAGAATACATGGAAAAAAAAAAAAAAAAAAAGGAGCACTGAGATAATTACATGAGAGAACATAGAACCCTGTTTAATATTTCTCATTTTTCTGAAAATTTACAGAAAAAATCGTCACTGATACTATCAGGAACAGGGCACTTTAGGGATCCTTGGCACAATGAGGACTGACCACAGGACTGTGGTTATAATTAGGGATTTAGTATTACATACACACACACACACACACAAAATAAATCAATCAGCATAGCTTATTATCTACAATTTCTAGCACTTAGCTTAACTTATATTTGCACAGAATTTTTAGAATTCTCAGTTTTACAGGCTTTTCAGTCGTGTGGGTCGATCCTCTGCATATCAGGTAAAATTGTTATCAATCAGTATGTCACACACTTATAACCTAGACTTGGGCTTTATATAAAAGAACATGTGTCATTCACTCAATCCTAGGAGAAAGAAGATGATGCTGCAGGTGTTCTTGGCCACCAAAAGATAACGAGATTTTCTTGTCTAACAGCAGTTTCTGTCTCAGTACCGCTTACTGCTTGCTGCTGCTTGATTTTATAGATAGTGTTCCCTGTGTTGATAGGCTTTCCTGCTCCCGGCAAATGTCACAATCTCCTGGCAACCTAGCAACTGACTACTGATAACAACAATGGACTTAATCATCTTGTCAATCAATGCTCCCAATATGTTCCAATATGTTGATCCAACACTTGGGTCTTAATAACACTATTGCTCTTAATCACCCTGACTATGGATGACCCCATACCCTGGGGCCAGAAAGGGAGAAAGGGAAGAAAGGGAGAAAGGGAAGGGGGCAGGAGGTAACATTAACAGCCTGCTTACATGTTATGGATATTTGTGTTATGGTTGGTTATGTTAACCATGCCGCCAGAGATTAGGAGCAGGGGGTACCAGTCACATCAATTTTCCAAGCAGGTGCTTTTATTACAAGGAAGGACAACAAGCTCTGTCCTTTCCTGATTACAAGCCCTCCAAAAATGAATTCACAGAGTATTTTACAGGAAATTATAGTCATGAACTTTGGTTAATTTTCAAGGCAATGATTCTCCTTGAACACTGTTGAAAAACATTTTTCATCCTAAGTATAGAATAAGCAAAGGATGACAAGCTCAATCCATCTCTCATTTGTCTAACAGAGACACAGTCTAAAGCACCTCCCTAAGGAATCTGATTTTAGTTCACAGTGGGGAAATATGAGAGATTTTGATCCAGATGGTCTTTCTTGTTCTTAGTGGACTTGATTGATTAATTAATTATTTTTTAGCCAGAAGCTAATCTATAAAACATACCGAGGAAGAGATTTAATTTTTTTCATGCACTCCAATCCCTTGCTCACCATCACCAGTTTGATCGAGGTTTCTCTGTTTAGACTTGTGTTGTAGGTGCAGATGTTTTTGATACTGAGTCAGAAGGACATATAGTTCTCTTCCTGATAGAATAATAGAGCCAGATCTGAAAGGTTTTATGAACAGGTAGGCCAAACTTTTAATATTTTAGTTAGACAGAAGGAGGTTTAGAAAAAATGTAGATGTAAATAATGACCCAGGCCTGGAGGATGTGTTTGAAAAGATTAGGTGAGGAACTCATAGTATGCATATGTCCTTGGATGTTTAAATGACTTAGCTTAGTATGCATACCTAAACTGATTATCAACAAACATTGGAAGAACCTGAAGGACCACCAGGAGAAATAAACATGCATATTCTGAGATCCCAGAAATAGTGTGGATATATTAATTATCTTTTTTTTTTTTTTTAATTTTTTTAATTGAATGAATGCATACGTTTTGGTTGTACTTAACCCCTGTGGCTTGAACAATTCAGCATGCTCGCTAGGTAGAGTGATCCCCTGTGTGTATGACACTACAATTAAAGAATGCCTGCTTCCTGAAACTCCAGATTGAGTCTCAGAGAGTTTCTTTGACTGAATTTTACGGTAACATTTTAGTCTTCTAATATATCAAAAGTATGTTACAATGTGTGGTTTGTAAGGCCACCATAAGCAGACTGTTGTGGGTCAATAGCTGTAATAAGCTTAAAACAAAGACCACAGAAACTGTTGAACTTCAACAGCAGTGATGAAAACAGATGATTTTTCTGTTTTCAGAAATATCAAGCAATGATCTAGATGATTAAAGCCATATTGGGGGAGACAGTAAAAGGTATTTTCTAGTTGTGAGTCAAAACAGACAGAGGTGTCTAATTGCAGATTTCGTTTAAGTGACAAAACCCACCTGAGAGTGTTGATAAATGATTTTTTTTTTTACGGTACCACTCAGTAGTCTAGTTCATGTGAACTACAGCCTAAGTGTGCATATATTCATACTTAAACATTTAGAGAATTAAGGCAGTATGCACAGCACTAAGAACTGTTCTACTGAAGCCGAGACCAAGCTTTTTCAGGCAGTGTATTCTTAAACAGATGAAATTCTGTTCATTGGATCTGTCTCTAAATCTGTTTTAGGGGAGAAATAACATTCTTAATTGTCTTAATCATAGGATCATAGAATTATCATAGAACCATAGATTGGCTCAAGCTGGAAGGGACCTTAAAGACTATCTAGTTCCAACACCCCTGACGTGGGCAGGGATTCCACACACTAGATCAGGCTGACCAAATCTGACAAGGTACCTTGAACACCTCCAGGGATGGGGCACCCACAACTTCTCTGGGCAACTTGTTCCAGTGTCTCACCACCCTTTGAGTGAAGAATTTCCTCCTAACCTCTAACTTAAATCTCCTCTCTTCTAGTTTAAAACCATTTACCATTCTCCTGTCATTATGTGACTGAGTAAAAAGTTGCTCTCCATCATTTTCATAAGCTCCCTTTAAGTATTGAAAGGTTGCAATGAGCTTCCCCTGGAGCCTCCTCTTCTTTGGGCTGTACAGACCCAGCTCTCTAAGCCTTTCTTCATAGGAGAGGTGCTCCAGCCCTCTGATCATCTTTGTGGCCCTCCTCTAGACCTATTCTTATCCACAGCCTTCCTGTGCTGGGTACTCCAGACCTGGATGCAGTACTCCAGGTGGGGCCCTACAAGGGCAGCGTAAAAGGGGACAATCACCTCCCTCGACCTGTTGGCCACTCTGCTGATGCAGCCCAGGATGCAGTTGGCCTTGTGGCCCGCAAGTGTGCACTGCCAGCTCATGTCAAACCTTTTGTCCAGAAGAAGCCCTAAGTCCCCAGGGATGTTCTCAGTGAGCTCTTCTCTCAGTCTGTACTCATGGTGCTTAGGGACTTGGCTTAGTGGGTGACATTGATACTACAGTGATGGCTGGACCAGATGATCTTGAAGGTCTTTTCCAACCTTAATGACTCTACATATGAGCCTGTCAGTCTCACGTCAGTGCCTGGTAAAATTATGGAGAAGATTATCCTTGAAGTTATTGAAGCGCACCTGGGGGAAAATGCAGTCATTGGTCCCAGCCAACATGGGTTCATGAGGGGTAGGTCCTGCCTAATAAATTTGATTTCCTTTTATGATAAGATCACCCATCTAGTCGATCAAGGGAAACCAGCTGATGTGATCTTTTTGGATTTCAGTAATGTTTTTGACACAGTTTCCCATAGGATCCTAATGGACAAAATGTCCGGCATACAGCTAAACAAAAACATCATCCGATGGGCGAGCAATTGGCTGATAGGCAGGGCTCAAAGGGTTGTGGTAAATGGGGCCACATCTGGCTGGTGGATGGTCACTAGTGGGGTCCCTCAAGGCTCCATTTTAGGGCCAGTCCTCTTCAATGTTTTTATAAATGATTTGGATGTAGGACTAGAAGGTGTTTTGAGCAAATTTGCTAATGATAATAAAGTTGGAGGAGTTGTGGACTCTGAATGAGGGTGGAAAGGCCTTGCAGAAAGATCTGGACAGATTGGAGAGCTGGGCGATCACCAACCGCGTGAAGTTTCACAAGAGCAAGTTCCAGGTCCTGCACCTGGGAAGGAGCAACCCTGGCTATATGTACTGACTAGCTGACGAGACGCTGGAGAGCAGCCCCGCAGAGAGGGATCTGGGTGTTCTGGTTGACAGCAAGTTGATATGAGCCAGCAGTGTGCCCTGGCAGCCAGGAGGGCCAACCGTATCCTGGGATGCATCAAGCACGGCATCACTAGTTGGTCGAGGGAAGTGATTGTCCTGCTCTACTCTGCGCTGGTGCGGCCTCACCTCGAGTACTGTGTGCAGTTCTGGGCACCACAGTACAAGAAGGATATAAAACTGTTGGAGAGTGTACAGGGGAGGGCTACGAAGATGGTGAAGGGCCTAGAAGGGAAGATGTATGAGGAGAGGCTGAGGTCACTTGGTTTGTTCAGCCTGGAAAAGAGGAGGTTGAGGGGAGACTTCATTGCAGTCTACAGCTTCCTCACGAGGAGGAGTGGAGGGGAAGGCACTGATCTATTCTCTTTAGTGGCAAGCAATAGAACCCTAGGGAAAGGCGTCAAGCTGAAGCAGGGGAGGTTTAGGCTAGACATCAAGAAGAGGTTCTTAATTGAGAGGGTTGTTGCACAGGTTCCCCAGGGAAGTAGTCACTGCACCAAGTTTGTTGGAGTTTAAGAAGCGTTTGGACTGTGCGCTTAGTCACATGGTCTGCATTTTTGGGTGGACCTGTGTGGTGCCAGGAGCTGGACTCAATGATCCTTATGGGTCCCTTCCAAAGCAGGATATTCTATGATTCTATGTCTGGGATTGCCCTGACCCAGGTGCAGGACCTTGCACTTGGGCTTGTTGAACCTCTTTAGGTTCACATGGGCCCAGTTCTCAAGCTAGTCCAGATCCCTTTGGATGGCTTCCCTTCCTTCTGCTGTATCAACTGCACCACTCAGCTTGGTGTCATCTGCAAACTTGATGAGAGTGCACTCAATCCTACTGCCTATGTCATTGACAGAGATATTAAACAGTACTAGTCCCAGGACAGAACCCTGAGGGTCACCACTTGTCACTGGCCTTCACTCAGACATAGAGCCACATAGAGCCACTCCACCACTTTCTGGGTGCAACCTTCAAACCAGTTCCTTATCCACTGACTGGTCCACCCATCAAATCCATTTCTCTCCAATTTGGAGATAATGACGTCATGTGGGACTGTGTCAAAGGCCTTACAGATGTCCAGGCAGTTTATATCAGTTGGTTTTCCCCTGTCAACCAATGCAGTCACTCCATCATAAAAGGCCACCCAATTGGTCAGGCATGATTTGCCCTTGGTGAAACCATGATGGCTGTCTCAGATCACCTCTTTGTCTTGCATGTGCCTTGACATTGCTTCCAGGAGGATCTTTTCCGTGATCTTGCCAGACACAGAGTGGACGCTCAGCAGTCTATAGTTCTCTAGGTCCTCCTTTCTACCCTTTTTAAAAATGAGAGTGATGTTTCCCCTTTTCCAGTCACCAGTGACTTCACCTGACTGCCAGGATTTTTCAGATATGATGGAGAGAGGCTTGGCAACTACATCAGTCAATTCATTCAGGACCCTGGGATGCATGTCTTCAGGTCCCATAGACTTGTATCTGCTCAATTTTATCAGGTGATCTTGAACCTGTTCTTCATTTACAGTTGGAGGGATTTTTCTCCCCCAGCCTCCATCTACAGTTTCAGGGTAACTAAAGGTTTGGGAATCCCGGCTGCAGTGAAGACTGAGGCTAAGAAGTTGTTGAGTAGCTCAGCCTTCTCCATGTCTGTTATTACCGGTTCACCCTTCTCATCCCTCAGAGGGGGTACATGCTCATTGGCCTTACTTTTCTGGACAATGCACCTTTAGAATCCCTTCCTGTTATTTTTTGCATCACTTGCCAAGCTTTCATCTGTGCCTTGTCTTTCTTGATCCCATCCCTGCACATCTGGACAGCATCCTTGTACACTTCCCTGGCCACATGTCCTGATTCAACTGCCTGTGCATTTCCTTCCTGTGCCTCAGTTTGACCAGCAGGTCCTTGCTCAACCTTGCCATTGTCTGCCCTCCCTGCCTGCTTTCTTCTCGGAGATGGAGAGATTTTGTGCTCTAAGGAAAACATTGTTACAGAGTTAACTCTGTTCAGCTCCTTTGTCCCTGAGGACAGTGTTCCAGTGGATCTCATCCACTAGGTCTTTAAATAGCTGGAATTTTTCTCTTCTGAACTGCAGGGTCCTGATTTTAGCCAGGCCTGTATTCAAGATCACAAACTCAACCAGGGCGTGGTCACTACAGCCCAGACTGCCTCCAGTCTTGACTTCTTTAATGAGTTCTTCTGCACTGATGAGCACCAGGTCAAGTAATGCTTCTCCTCTGGTTGGTTTGTCTAATACCTGGACCAGGAAGTCATCCTCAGTGCACTCTAGGAATGTGCTGCATTGCTTGCAGCCTGCTGTGCAGTTTTCCCAGTAGACATCCTGGTGATTGAAGTCCCCCATCAGTATGAGACAGTGTGAGTGTGACACTTCTTGTAGTTGAAGCAAGAATGCCTCATCCACAGGCTCCCCTTGATCAGGCGGCCTGTAGAAAACCCCAGTCAGAACCTGTCCTTTATTAGCGCGTTCTTTAACACACACAGGAGAGTGGTTGTTTCCCATGCTGTTTGCATTGGTGTAGAGGCATTTCAGCTGGGCTATTTGTAGTATCGTGTTTCCAGAACCCCACCCAGTCAGTTGCACCCCATCTGGCATCAGCATGCCCGTTCCCTCAAAAGTGTGTCCAAGGTTGTAGAAACCCAAATCCAAGGCATAGCACCAGCCTTGCAGCCAATCATTCACATGGTCCTTTTGTCTCCTTCTTCCTGGGTCCCAGCCACCAACCGGGAGGACAAAGGAGAACACTACTTGTGCTCCTGATCCCTTCAAGACTTTTCCAAGGGACATAAAATCATTTTTCACATTTTGGAGTTTCCTTGTCACAGCATCGTTTGATCATACTTGAAAAAGTAGGAAGGGGTGGTAGCCTTTGGGATCCAAGCCACTGTAGATCTAGTCTGTACAGTCATGGATATCTATGGAGCAATTTGGTCAGTCATTTTAGGAAGTAAGAAATCAGTTCAGTTGCCTGAATACAGTATTTTTGAGACATCTTAAGTTATCCGAAAGATTCCTGGACAGTTGACAGATATGATTCTGGACGACAGGGACCTTTCTGAAGTGGCAGCTGGAAGCCAGTTGGGGTACTTTAGGATGTCTCAGAAGACATTTGGTAGGAAATACATGGCCAACTGAACTGAGGCAATAATGTCTGTATCACTTTAGTAAAATTTTATTTTAACACGTTTAATATGTAATTAAAACAAACAAAACCTGTGATAGTGACAAATCTTTCTGAACATCCACCATTACAATATCTTGACTTTATTATCATATGTACAATATGCAGTTTTTCAAAGTTGGTTAATAAATTTAAAAAGAATAATGGTAGAGAGGGAGACAAAATAAGAACAGTCAAGGAAGAAAAAGTATGTTTGAAATATGAAATGATATGCTGAGACATTGAAGCAGAGAAACAAAGAAAAGTTGTTCTAAGTGACAGTAGCTACAAAGCTTCCGATACCTGTAACGTTAAGCACAGATAGGAGGATATAAGCAGAGTAGATTACCAATGGGGGAAAAGAGAGATGGAAAAAGAGAGGGAGAGAAAGAGAGAAGAAAACTTCAAAAAGTATACATAGGAGAAGACTGATAGAGATCTTTAAAACATTGACTGCATCTACTTATCCAGTGATTACTCTTCCTATGAAACAAGGAGTTGAGCTATTTCATTTTAAACACAGTTAGTAGAGTCATTAAAAAATTAATTATATGGTAATTATGTAGCTCTACTTTAACAGAAGTATCTTTCATGCTTTCCTCTTTCTTCCCCAGACACCCAGTGGTATTCTGGGCTAGATGGACCTTTGGTTGACTCAGTACAACCAGTATTCTATTCTTTATGCCACAGTAACCAACAAATGTATCATTATGTAATGTCAAATTCCACCCTATCTAAAGTAGACTACCCTAATTGCACATAATGTTTCCTTCAGAAAAGAGGTCCTAGCCATATAATCATAATCACAATTTGTATATGATCACCTTCTAGCTGTACAATATACAAATTTTGAGGTTTATTATGGTCCCAGCAAGAAGGTTGATATACAATTAACTGTATGAATAGTTCTAAAAGATTTAACTGGGATTACTGTGTCTCCTGGAAAAAGTACTAAAGTACTTTAATGGCAAATGGGAGATGTGGATGCAAGTGGTACATATGGATGTACCCTCAGAATGTGGAAGCAGTTCAACCACAGCCAAGATTGGTATGATTTGTATATAGTCCATCTCAGAACACAAAACAAATATTATTGTAAAAAGTACCACATTTATTTTAAAAAGGCACCTAATAGAATTAAATATATACAACTGATAGTGTCTTAACAAAGTCACAATAGTTGGAGACAGAGAAGAACTGATGTGTGGAAAGAGTAAGTGTTGCTAAACTAATTTAAGTTATAGCAAGGGTGTGACATTGGCTTAGAACTGGTTTAATCTCAAATTTTTTGGCTGTTTATAGTATTGGGGAATTTCTCTTAGTGCCATGATTAAGGTTAAAAGAGGGACTGGATAGGGTCATTTTCCAGTTGACCCCATCTATATTTCAGTCTCAAGAGAAATGATGGAATTTGCTTATATAGAAACTAGTGTAATTATATATGTAAAAAAAGGAATATGTGGCACTACTTAGCAGAGAGAAATCTTTGTGGAAATGTCAAATCATATTTCTTAAGTTTAATGGTATTTTCAGAAGTACCCTTGGAAAAAGCATCTGTGAGTATTGTAAGCATTCTGTGTATTTCCTGGGAGACTGTTCCTTCAGACAGCCATCTGGGTTTTGTTCAGCTTCCAAAGTATTTTGCAGGAAAACAGAATAATTTTTCAGTGTATAGAGAGTTGCAAAGAGAGAATATGCAGGGGAAAAAAAAATATGGAGGGAAGAGGAGGTGGGGGATATGAGGGATACAAAGTTTCTAAATGCAAACATCAAGAAATCTTGTAGTACAGCCCAGTCACATCAGAAAAAATCTAATGGTAAATTCTATATTATGAGAGTAACACACTTGAGAGAAATAAATGTTCCAGGAGAACTTGCGCAGGTTTAGAAGTACTCAGTAAAGATCCCTAAGGATCTTTACCCTAAGGAAATATATATATGTGTGTGTGTGTGTGTGTGTGTGTCTGTGTATACACACAATCTTAAGAAACTAAAAAACTGAAGGAACTAATTCTTGAAATCCTTAAGGCAATATGACACCAAATCCAACTGTCTGTGGCTGTCTTCGAGGAACATATTACCCCTAAACTCGTAAAAATCCATGAGCAAAAGGCTAGATTGCTGTTTTGTACATTGATGGAAATAATAATAACAATAACAATAATAATATAACATCCTCATCTTTCATTTCCACTGAAGAAAAATATTCAATTTTGTATATGTTATATTACTAAATAAAGTACTCTGTACTTTAGGGAGTACAGAGTGTCTAGGTTTACTAACTCTAAGACACCTACATTTCAGGAGAAAAACAACATAATATGCTTCTGGGCACACATTATGCAGAAGGATGATATGCTTTATAATGAATATAAACACTTTTCCTGCTTATTTCTTAATTTGAAACAATATACCTTTAAGGAAATATTATCTAAGGAAACATTATCTAAACAAAAAACTAATTAATCGATCAAACAAACAAAAAACAGAAAACGCTAGATGATAATAATAATAATAATAATAATAATACATTCTACATAGTCACCATTTTATTTCTTTTCTTTTCCAGATATAAATAGACAATGATCTAATATAATTCTGTATCATATGGGTATTTGGAAAAAAAATATATAGTAGTTGATATATCATTTAGATATTTAACTATATATGTATTTTGTTATTGCAATATATTAATGTTCAGAAGATTCTTCTAGATTTACAAGCATAAAATGCTTTGGAGTTGTACTTTTCAGATTTTGCAAAAGTGAATGTATTTCAGACCCCAAAGTATGGGTTTCTTCATTTAATATAATTTTGTACTTTGTCTTGTTCAACTGTAATTGTCAAAAAACTTCTTATATTTTCTTTCATTTGTTTGTTTTCCTTCAGTCTTAAGGTGCCAGATAGCATTCACATTTCCTTTTAGCAACTGTTATTTTTGAGGGCTATCTTGAATAGTTATAACCACAAATATAACAGATGTCTCATAAAATTAACTTCAATTGCTTGTATATGACCTTTGCCAAGGAAATAAGACTCAAATTGAAGTCAGCAAGAGCAGCTGTAGATTCTGCTGTTAGATAACAGTGACCTGCATTGCCAAGGGTACGACCAATGAATAAGAGAACTGTGGTCTTGCAAACAATAAATGAGATTAATGCCAGAATGACTTAGCAAGCACAGCTTCAGCTACAGTGATGTGACATCTTGGGTCAGAAAGAATAGATTCAGTAACAATTAAAACATGTCTACTAGGTAACCAAATTTCAGCTAGACTCAGAAAATTTACTGAGATTAATTTTGTCATATTTGTATTTTTTCCAACAACAACAACAACAACAAAAACACTATTGTTTATTTATTTATTTTTCTTTATTTCTCTTCCATTTCTTACATTTTTTTCTCTCTTTATATATATATATAAAATTATGTTTTATTAGAGTCTACATTTTAAGCAGCATCAGCATATTGTTATTTATAAATATACCAGTTTAGGTATCTACAGAGTAATGTAAAATTAAAAATAATAATAGTAATAATAATAATAAAGCGAGAACAGATCTCATTCTTGTCTCCTTTTTACAGAATTAAATCTAAAAGAAATCTGATGACAGAGAAGCAGATACAATGTAAATCACTAGAAAGCATATTAATAAATATAATTATGGCAAAATGGTTCTGGTATGTATTAATTATTCAGTTATTTACTTGTCAGCTTGAACAGATTTTGCAGCTCTCAAGGTCTTTACTTTTTGCCATTACATATCTCAATATATGTACATATTAGCTCACGTGAGAGAACAGTAAATGCTCAGCCTTGATACAATGATATTGTATTTTCATACTGTTAAGATATCCAAGACTGGTATCCTCCTTTTGATAGTTCGCAATCAGTTTGGTGACCATTATTTTTTTTAGGTGGAGTAAGCCAGACACACTTACACTTGTCTCCGTGACTGTATCACAACTTTGTGCAACTTTTTAGAAAAGTACTTTTTATTTAAACAGCACAGATTGACCTGTTTCATCCACACAGTTTGTTTGTTTCCACTTCCTAATGAGTTCAAATCCAACTACTCTCATTTTGAAGTAGCACCAATCCTTTTTTTTTTTTTTTAATTTGTAAAATCATCTACTTGATGTCAGATATTAAACAATTTCACAGACTATGCTGAAATCCTCAACTCTTAGAAGCAACCATGGTTTTATTTAAAACAAATAATAATAATAATAAGCAAACAAAGAAACGCTGTTGTACATTCTTTGTGCTTTACTTTAGCATCTCATCAATTTTTATTAGTTACTTGAAATTCTTTGTCTTTCTTAGGAACAGAAAAGTATATGGACTTATCCCTGAAACGACCAGGGTAAATTATGGCAAAGAATTCAGATGAACTCTTCCAGAATAGACTATTCAACATCAGAATCTGTCATGTTTCGAAGTTCTCCAATAACATTTTAAGAAACCATGACTTCACTGTGAATTTAGACTGGTTGTACCATGCATGTATGTCCTCCAGACATGAAAATCAGTATCTTGCCCACTATAATGAATCATTTTTGAAAAGTAATTATATCATTATAAGTAATTATATATATATATATATATATAAAGTAATTATATTATTGGTCTAAAAGTTGACATGCAGAAATACAACATCCAATTTCTATAATAAATAGAATAAAACTAAATAGTAGATAGTGTTATGTGCTATAAGCAACTTTAATTCATAAGCCCATAAGTAGAAATTCATCAGGTATTGGAAAGAAAATGTTGTCAGAGAGCAACATGATGTGGTACAAAGTGTAGCCCCATAGTCTCATATAATATTGTCACTGCTAGTAGCTGTGACTGCTTTTTTTTTTTTTTTTGGTTATCAGTTTATTTCCTATCTTATTAATAAGTCTATTAATATAAAATGTAGAAGTTTTCCATATAATTTTAGATGTATTTTGAATATTTTTCTATGGACATGTGAACAGAAAAAAAATGTCATCTTTCTTCTCTATAGTCTCTTTTCTGTACTTCAGAGCTATTACTTAAGAATAGTTACTAACATTTGTCTACCTTTCATCACAGAAATTAAAATATTGGTGCAAGAACTGCTTTTTAAAGCATATGAACTAAACCTTAAAAAAAACAAAACAAAACAAAACAAAACAAAACTATACCAGAAGAAAATTAATCTTACTTGAGGTTATACTAGTAGTTTTACTGATTGATATGTTGTTTATTGATTAAAAGTACCTTACTATGTATACAAGGATTAATTACCCACATTTTAGATGTTTTCCACACTCTCCAATAAGAAAATTGGAATATAATAATTTATTAAAGCAACAGAACGTCAGGAACTGGTCAAATAATGTAAGTTATAATGCATATGCATCTATTTTCACTCCTCGCCTTTTTAATTCGTGTAAATGAAATCCAACATCTTAACTAAGGACACTATTCCTTTTTCTTTTGTTTCATTTTCCTAAATTTATCTATTCTTTATCTATCCAGTTTCTTGGCAGAAAGAGGTCTCTAAATATACATTTTTGTTGTCATTTTTAAATAAATATGAATGTTTTATATTGAAGTTATGATCTAGGTTATGATTTTATACATTCAAAATACTGTATAGAGCAAATGTAATTAAATTGTTAAAGTACACACACGTCTAAATTGAATGCCTGATGTTTTCAAAATGTGAAGTGCACAGTAAATTATCTTCAAAAGAGTTTGATTTGTATGTATACTTACCTAAACTGAACTTCAGAATTTTGAAAATAAATGTCTGAAATATATAATTTCAAAATGATGTGAGGCAGACTCAGTCATAGCTATGCAATATAATCAGGCTGGCATTTTAACTGTTGTTTCCCCATTCAGAATATCTATGAAGTAGTGGGTTTATTTTTATGACATATATAAATGGGTTATTCATGTTTGGGGATGAATTTGTAAAAATATCAAATGACAATTATTGTAATACTGTTTTTCAGAATTGATGTATTATTATAATTATTTATAAGCTAAAAAGTGTAGTTTACTATGGCTTATAAAAGATAACAATGGAAATGTAATATTATGTATGAATTCTAAAACCAATCCAGATGAAATAAATTTAGAAAATAACAAAGCCTTGATAAACAATTTAAAAAGTATTATGATGGAAACTTGGCTTAAAATGGAAAACTCTATTCTGCAAAATTATGCACAGTCTCTAACACAAAAAGCTCATTATCTTCCTGGATTTTAATGGATGGAAATGAGCTGGCTATTTTCAACATACTCAACTCTTTAGTATTGGGAGGCTTTTTTGACAGAAATTTTTTACAGTGGCTGACATTTAGGGTATCTTATCAATGTTTACAAATATCTCAAGTGTGGGAGACAGAGGGATTTGGCCAACCTCTTTTCAGTGGTTTGTGCGGATAGGACAAAGGGAAATGGAGCACAGGATGTTCCACACCAACATGCAAAAGTTCTTCACGGAGAGGATGACGGAGCAATGGAACAGGCTGCCCAGGGAGGTTGTGGAGTCTCCTTCTCTGGAGATATTCAAGGCTCATCTGGATGCCTACCTGGGCATCCTGCTCTAGGGAATCTACTTTGGTAGGGGGGTTGAACGCGATGCTCTCATGAGGTCCCTTCCAACTCCTACAATTCTGTGATTCTGTGATTCCAAACTTTAAAAGATTTTCTAAATCTTTCATCTCTGTTTTTCCATTCTCTCTTTTAAAAATTCTTATTATTATTATTGTCATTAGTTTAACAGGTCCATTTCACAATGTTTGTTTAATTCTTAATATAGAGATAAGTGTATATGTTTATTTGAAATTTAGACTGAGTATAATTTTTTTGTTGGATAATTTACTTGGCAAAAATTGATTCTAGTCACCTTGAAATTTGGGTCAAGTTTAACAAGCCATTCTCTCAGACATGTTATTTTCTGTTAGACTCAAAGTTTTAAAAAGTTATTTCACACCTATTTCACTGCTTTAAATAGGATATTTTCATGTGTTCTCAGAAAGCGTTATCTCTAATTACTCTTTCCTAGTCATGAGGAAAGTACAGTACTTTTTAAGATGTTTAAGTTGAACTGGGCTACATAATAAAGATACATTACTCTCTATCTTTTAGTCTTTACTCTCTATCTTTATTTTTAATCTTTCTCTATCTCCAGAAAAGCTGATTACCTGAGCTCTCTGATTACTAAATTGGCTTCTGAGATAGCAGGTGAGGAGGACATTTTGGAATGTAAGTCTATGTCAGATATCGTTATTTTTTTTAATTCTTCTATCACAAAAGCAGCCTGTTACTGCCTTTTATGCTTACCAGCTGTTAAAATAGAATTTGTAGAAAGTAGAAAGAAGCTGTCATTCATGAGAAATCTAGAAAGGAGTATACAAAGGGTATACAAAAAAAATATATATATAAAATGTTTTGAAGCTTTATATATATATGAATGTGATATATTTAATATATATAAAATATAAATAGATATTGTTATAACATATTATATATTATATTTATATATATTGTAGTATTTTGAAACTTTTTTTTTTTAAAAAAAATATAAATATTAACCTAGAAACAAAGAAGGAAACAAGAAGAAAGTTGGGGTTTTGTATTTTTGTTTGTTTGTTTGTTTATTTTTTTCACAGATACAATTTCAAAAAAAAAGGGAACCTTTTAAAAACTATTATGTAATTTAAATTTAATTTTCCCTCCCATATTCCATAGTAAGATTTTTTTTAGTTAACAAAAATATTTAATTATTATTATTAAAAATAATAATAATAATATGGATTCAACATGACTTTTTTTTTTTCACGTTACATTCTAAATTTATACTTTTTTTCCTGAATGTACTTTTTTGTACTTTTTTTTTTTTTTTTTTTTCAGTGACAGGATCACTGTGTTTGTATATAATTTCTGCAAAGGGAGACAACATAGGTAAAAGTCTCTACTTGTGAGTCTTGGTGTATAAATTTATGCAGTTTCAAAATACTTTGTGTGAGTGTGAAAAAATAAATACATTTTCAATACTGTCCAAGATAATATGTCTTTGACAGGTCTTAGTTCCTCTAGAACTGACACGTCAGACAAAATGGGTGTGGTTTGGGGGAGGGGGAAACTTAATTATATACTAAATTTTCTGTAATCCAAGTTCTTGTATGTTACTGAGTCTGAATGACAATCTCCATGTAATACTCTGCTAACACTCTGCTCATCTGAATTGTGGACTTTCCTTAGGGAATGACAGTATTCAATATCATGGTTTAACCTGGAAGACAATTAGACATCACACAATCCATTCCCCACACCCCTGCCCCACCCTGCAATAGGATGGGTGACCAAATTGAAAAGAAAAGTGAAAGAACTCATAGTCTGAGATAAGGACAGAGAAAGAGAGAAAGAGAGAAAGAAAGAGAGAAAGAAAGGAAGAAAAGGAAGGAAGGAAGGAAGGAAGGAAGGAAGGAAGGAAGGAAGGAAGGAAGGAAGGAAGGAAGGAAGGAAGGAAGGAAGGAAGGAAGGAAGGAAGGAAGGAAGGAAGGAAGAAAGGAAGGAAGGAAGGAAGGAAAGAAAAGAAAGAAAGAAAGAAAGAAAGAAAGAAAGAAAGAAAGAAAGAAAGAAAGAAAGAAAGAAAGAAAGAAAGAAAGAAAGAAAGGAAGGAAGGAAGGAAGGAAGGAAGGAAGGAAGGAAGGAAGGAAGGAAGGAAGGAAGGAAGGAAGGAAGGAAGGAAGGAAGGAAGGAAGGAAGGAAGGAAGGAAAAAAGAAAAAGGAAAAGGAAAGAAAATGAAAACAAACAAATAAAAATACACAAACTAAGTGAGGCATAATACACATGCTCACCTATGCACCTATTCCCAGCCCTCCCTGATCATCTCCCTCCAGTTTCATTCTGTAGGAAACCACATGGTATGGAATAGACTTTTGGCCAGTTTGAGTCAGCTCTCATGGTTCCATCCCCTTTCAGCTTCTTGTGAACCCCCAGCCTTCTCAGTGGCAGGGCAGCATGAGAAGCCAAAAAGTCCTTGGCTCTGTGGAAGCACTGCTCTGCAACAATTAAAACATCAGTGTGTTGTCTGTTATCAACATTATTCTCAACCTGAATCCAAAGCACAACAACATATGAGGTACTAGGAGAAAAATTAACTCTGTCCCAGTCAAAACCAGGACAGATATATCTGCACAATAAAAACTAGGTAACAGAGGTTAATTTCAATTTCTATTTAACAAACAAACAAAAACAAAAAGTAATTAATAAATAAAAAGATGCAATAAGATTAAGGCAAAATATAAACGATTATCAGATGAAAATTATCAATGGAACTTTAATATGATTTTTTAATCATTAAATCACAGTATCACAGATTTCTAGGTTGGAAGAGACCTCAAGATCATCGAGTCCAACCTCCGACCTAACACTAAGTACTCCACTAAACCATATCGCTAAGCTCTACATCTAAACGTCTTTTAAAGACCTCCAGGGATGGTGACTCCACCACCTCCCTGGGCAGCCCATTCCAATGCTTAATAACCCTTTCGGTAAAGAAGTACTTCCTAACATCCAACCTAAAACTCCCCTGTCGCAACTTTCGCCCATTCCCCCTCGTCCTGTCACCAGGCACGTAGGAGAACAGACCAACCCCCAGCTCTTTACAGCCTCCTTTAAGGTAACTGTAGAGAGCGATAAAGTCTCCCCTGAGCCTCCTCTTCTCCAGGCTGAACAAGCCCAGCTCCCTCAGCCGCTCCTCGTAAGACTTGTTCTCCAGACCCCTCACCAGCTTGGTCGCCCTTCTCTGGACTCGCTCGAGCACGTCCATGTCCTTCCTGTAGCGAGGGGCCCAAAACTGAACACAGTACTCGAGGTGCGGCCTCACCAGAGCCGAGTACAGGGGGACAATCACCTCTCTAGACCTGCTGGCCACACTGCTTCTTATGCAGGCCAGGATGCAGTTGGCCTTCTTGGCCACCTGAGCACACTGCTGGCTCATATTCAGCCGACTATCAACCAATACTCCCAGGTCCCTCTCGGCCAGGCAGCTTTCCAGCCACTCTTCTCCCAGCCTGTAGCTCTGCCTGGGGTTGTTGCGCCCCATGTGCAGGACCCGGCACTTGGCCTTGTTGAACTTCATATAGTTGACCTCAGCCCATCGCTCCAGCCTATCCAGATCCTCCTGCAGAGCCTTCCTGCCCTCGAGCAGATCGACACACGCACTTAGCTTGGTGTCATCTGCAAACTTACTGAGGGTGCACTGGACGCCCTCATCCAGATCATCGATAAAGATATTAAAGAGGACCGGCCCCAGTACCGAGCCCTGGGGGACACCACTAGTGACCGGCCTCCAACCAGATTTGACTCCATTCACCACAACTCTCTGGGCCCGGCTATCCAGCCAGTTTCTAACCCAGCGAAGCGTACGCCAGTCCAAGCCCCGAGCAGCCAGTTTCTTGAGGAGAATGTTGTGGGGAACTGTGTCAAAAGCCTTACTGAGGTCAAGGTAAACCACATCCACAGCCTTTCCCTCATCCACCAAGCGCGTCACTTGGTCATAGAAGGAGATCAGGTTCGTCAAGCAGGACCTGCCTTTCATAAACCCATGCTGACTGGGCCTGATCGCCTGCTTGCCCTGCAAGTGCCGTGTGATGACCCTCAAGATAATCTGCTCCATGAGCTTTCCTGGCACTGAGGTCAAACTGACAGGCCTATAGTTCCCCGGGTCTGCCCTGCGGCCCTTCTTGTAGATGGGCGTCACATTTGCTAGCCGCCAGTCAACTGGGACCTCCCCCGATAACCAGGACTGCCGATAAATGATGGAAAGTGGCTCGGCCAACTCCTCCGCCAGTTCTTTCAGTACCCTCGGGTGCATCCCATCCGGCCCCATCGACTTGCGCACATCCAAGCTCCGTAGCAGGTCGCCAACCATTTCCTCATGGATAGCGAAGGCCACATCCTGCTCCCCATCCCCTTCCACCAGCTCAGGGCACTGGGTATCCAGAGAACAACCGGTATTGCCGCTAAAGACTGAGGCAAAGGCAGCATTAAGCACCTCAGCCTTTTCCTCATCCTTAGTAACTAGGTTTCCCCTCGCATCCAGTAAAGGATGGAGATTCTCCTTAGTCCTCCGTTTCGCGTTGATATATTTGTAAAAGGATTTTTTGTTGTCTTTAACGGCAGTAGCCAGGTTGAGCTCCAGATGAGCTTTGGCCTTTCTAATTTTCTCCCTGCACAGCCTCGCTACATCCTTGTAGTCCTCCTCAGTGGCCCGCCCTTTTTTCCAAAGATTATAAACCCTCTTTTTTCTGCTAAGCACAAGCCGCAACTCTCTGTTGAGCCAGGCCGGTCTTCTTCCACGCCGGCTCGTTTTTGGACATGTGGGGACGGACCGCTCCTGTGCCATCACGATTTCTAGGAGCGCCCAGCCTTCCTGGACTCCTCTGCCCTTCAGAACCGCCTCCCAAGGGACTCGGCCAACCAGCGTCCTGAGCAGCTCAAAGTCAGCCCTCCGGAAGTCCAAGACAGCAGTTTTACTGGTCCTCTTCCTGGCCTCGCCAAGAATAGAGAACTCTACCATTTCGTGGTCACTCTGCCCAAGACAGTTTCCGACCACCACATCTCCCACCAGTCCTTCTCTGTTTGTGAAGAGAAGGTCTAGCGGGGCACCACCCCTGGTAGGTTCACTGACCGGCTGCGTCAGGAAGCTATCTCCCACGCTCTCCAGAAACCTCCTAGACTGCTTTCTCTGTGCCGTGTTGTGTTTCCAGGATATGTCCAGGAAGTTGAAGTCCCCCACGAGGACAAGCGCTGACAATTTTGCAACTTCTGTCAGTTGCCTATAAAACTCCTCATCCGTCTCCTCATCCTGGTTCGGCGGTCTATAACAGACCCCGACCAGGAAGCTAGCCTTGCCGGCCTTCCCGCGGATCCTAACCCACAGGGATTCAACCTTATCATTCCCAGCCTGGAGTTCCACAACATCAACATCAAAAGATTCTCTAATGTAGAGAGCCACGCCACCACCCCTTCTGTGCTGCCTGTCCCTCCTGAAGAGCCGATAGCCAGGCATTGCAGCACTCCAGTCGTGGGAGCGGTCCCACCACGTCTCCGTGATGGCAACCAAGTCGTAGCCTGCCTGCTGCACGATGGCTTCCAGCTCCTCCTGTTTGTTACCCATGCTGCGTGCATTAGTGTAGATGCACTTCAGTCGGGCCATCGCCTTCTTCCCCGGCCTAGCCAGTTTCCCCCGGCACAGCTCCAACAAGCCTTGTTTGAGCCCCGTCCCCGTTCTTACCTAGTTTAAAGCGCTCTCTATGAGTCCCGCCAGCTCCTGGCCTAGGATCCGTTTTCCCCTTGGAGATAGGGACCCGTCTGGGGCCATCAGGCCGGGTGCCGAGTAAAGCTCCCCATGGTGAAAAAAAACAAAATTTCTGTGCTGGCACCAGCCTCTGAGCCACCTATTAACCACGCGAGCTTTCCATGTCCTCTCCGTGCCTCTCCCTTCCCCCGTAGGGATGGACGAAAACACCACCTGCACTCCCGCTCCCTCCACCAATCGTCCCAGCCCCCTATAGTCCTGTTTGATAGCCTTGAGGCTTCTCTTTTCAACATCGTCACTGCCAGCCTGGACTATCAAAAGCGGGTAATAGTCAGAGGGGCGAACCAGGTTTGGAAGCTTCCTGATAATGTCTCTGACCCTGGCCCCAGGGAGGCAGCAGACTTCCCTATGTGTGGGGTCAGGCCGACAAATAGGGCCCTCCGTTCCCCTGAGGAGGGAGTCGCCCACAACAATCACCCTTCTTTCTTTCTTGGTGGAGGCAGTCCTGAGGCGTGGAGTCAACTTCCTCACCTCAGGCATCCTCCTGGGTAGGCTTCCTACCTCATCCTCACCCACCGGTCTCTCCAGCTCCAGGGCCTCAAACCTATTGTTCAAGGGCACCTGGGAAGGCGGCACCGGAAGGGGAGGGCATCTCCTGCGAGGTCGAGCAGGGACCAGTCTCCATTCCTCCTCAACTCGCAGGTCCCCTCCCTCTGCCCGATGGCGACAGGGCAGGGGGTCCACCCCCCTTTGGAGCGTCTCACCCTGGTCCCTCTCCCTCCGGTCCTGCAGGGAGTCCCTCCACCAGTCTATCTCCCACGCGCACTCCCTGATATCCCTCAACCTCTGCACCTCCTCCTTGAGCTCCGCCACCATGCGGACCAGGTCGTCCACCTGCTCGCACCTCACGCAAGCAGTCTCTCTGCCTCCCGCCGATGACAGCAAGAGGCTCAGACACTCCCCGCATCCGGAGACCTGAACTGCCGCATGTTCGGGCGGGCAGTCGGTCTGGGTGTGTACTGACTTCCTAGAGAAAGCACCGTGCCTGGTGGAGACCATTGCCGCCCAGCTGACGGGAGAGTGCCGTTAGAGGAGTTGTCAATTTATGCAATATTTGTCAAGTTATGCAATATTATATGCAATATATATAATATGCAATATAGTTATGCAATATTTTTTTGCTGTAATGTTGCATGACATCCATGTGAGCATTTTAGTAAAAGACAACATCGACCAGTGTGTATCCCAAAGAAGGGAATCAAAACCATAAATTTAAACCACGTTATTATCTTTGAATGTTGGCTACCGGTGGTGGGTGCTACAGAGGAAGATGCAAGATAATGTGCAGAGGAGGCAACACTGCAAAATATAACAGGAAAAGAAAGAAAAGAAAGAAAGAGAGAAAGAGAGAAAGAAAGAGAGAGAGAGGGAGAGAGAAAGAAAGAAAGAAAGAAAGAAAGAAAGAAAGAAAGAAAGAAAGAAAGAAAGAAAGAAAAAGAAAGAAAGAAAGAAAGAAAGAAAAAGAGAAAGAGAGAGAGAAAAAGAGAAAGAAAAAAGTGAGAGAGAAAGAAAGAAAAGAAAGAAAGAGAGAGAAAGAAAGAGAAAGAGAGAAAGAGAAAAAAGTGAGAGAGAAAGAAAGAAAGAAAAGAAAGAAAGAGAGAGAAAGAGAGAAAGAGAGAAAGAGAGAAAGAGAGAAAGAGAGAGAGAAAGAGAGAGGAAAGAGAGGAAAGGAAAGGAAAGGAAAGGAAAGGAAAGGAAAGGAAAGGAAAGGAAAGGAAAGGAAAGGAAAGGAAAGGAAAGGAAAGGAAAGGAAAGGAAAGGAAAGGAAAGGAAAGGAAAGGAAAGGAAAGGAAAGGAAAGGAAAGGAAAGGAAAGGAAAGGAAAGGAAAGGAAAGGAAAGGAAAGGAAAGGAAAGGAAAGGAAAGGAAAGGAAAGGAAAGGAAAGGAAAGGAAAGGAAAGGAAAGGAAAGGAAAGGAAAGGAAAGGAAAGGAAAGGAAAGGAAAGGAAAGGAAAGGAAAGGAAAGGAAAGGAAAGGAAAGGAAAGGAAAGGAAAGGAAAGGAAAGGAAAGGAAAGGAAAGGAAAGGAAAGGAAAGGAAAGGAAAGGAAAGGAAAGGAAAGGAAAGGAAAGGAAAGGAAAGGAAAGGAAAGGAAAGGAAAGGAAAGGAAAGGAAAGGAAAGAAGAGCCATAAAAAATACTACAGCTAATTTTTTTTTTCCTAAATTCTGAGGATTTGAATTTCGTTCATTACCAGAAGTGTGAGGGCCTATTGCCTTAATATTTTTCACTTTCTTTGCAATAATTCTACTTGTTTTCATTATGTATGCAAACATATTGTCTTTTCTTGAGCTTTGAGATACCTTGTGTTTAATTATTCATTAATATTTAATACTTCAGTATAATATTTCACTTTGAATACAGATGCATTAGTTTTTATATAAAGTCCTTAAATATTCTGGACAACAACCAGGTTTGCCAGCAGAATCTTTTATTAAAAAATAATAATAGTAATAATAAATTAAAAAAAAAAAAAAAAAGAGAGAGAGAGAGAGAGAGAGAGAGAGAGAGAGAGAGAAAATATTATGGAAATATAAATCTGGAAAGATACTTTGATTTGCTAAGTCAAATATTTGCAGTATTTTCTTCATCTTTAAAATATATAATTAGGAAATAAGATATAAGTAACACTGAGATTCATCTCCCTTATATGTGTACACTTAAAAGTTACACTGCTAGTGTATACCAGTCATTCCTGTTACCTACAGGATCATAGACAAGAAGTGATTCAACTTTCTTCTCTGTTACCCATGTTTAGAATATATGTTACATTTATGAGATGTCTCTTTCCATTGACTGTAGAGGACATTTAGGTAAATAGCTTACATTATATGTCCATTTTTTAGACAACATCTAAGTAGGTCAACATCACTTTATTCATCTAATCAATATTAAACATTCTCACTTACTATGTGTTTATGAAATAATATTTGATACAGTTAAATGCTTTGAAACCACAGTATGATGACAGAAAAATTTGTAAGGGTGTGAAATTTCCTTTTCTTGTAGGAATGCTTGTCAAAGTTGTGGTGCCATCATACAAATTTTATTGTAAAAACATTTGAACTGTATTTTGTTGTTAATTCCAACCACTGGAAGTGAGGTTGGATGACTTGGAAGGACTACAGAGAAGCTGTTCGCCATTGCAGGAAGAGAATTTGTGTGGTCAAATATCAATTAGAGTTGGAGCTGTCCAGTACTGTGGGACCCAATTAAAAGGTTTTGTTTGTTTGTTTGTTTTAATATTCTCACAGCAAAAGAGGGAGCAGAAAAAACATTGGTCTTTTCCTTAATGAGGGTGGCCACCTCACAGACAGGAATATAGGCAAAGCAGGGCTGTCTTTTTTTGCCTCTGTCTTCATCACAAATGATGGGCTCTGTGACCCCAGGTATCCTGAGTTGGAGGACTGTGATTGTGGGAATGATGAACTCCCACCCAACTGTGAAATTGTGCAGGATTTCTTGCTCCAGCTGGATGTATATAAGTATATGGGGCCCAATGGGATTCATACATGGGTACTCAAAGAGCTGGCTCTTTGTGAGTCCTCCCTCTATTATTTTTCAAGTCTTGAGAATCTGGAGAGATCCCAGTCAACCGGAAGCTGGCAAAGATTGTCCCAGTTTTCAAGAAGGTCAAGAAAGAAGACCCTGGTAAGCCTCACTTCAGAGCAGTTATAATTTATGGAGAAAGTTATTCTGGGAGTTATTGAAAAACTCCTGAAGGACAATGGGGTCCTTGGTCATAGCCAATATGGTTTATTGAATTAATTATGGTTTATGGTCAGTAAAACTACTGTATTGCACTTCCGGAGGGCTGACTTTGAGCTGCTCAGGACGCTGGTTGGCCTAGTCCCTTGGGAGGCGGTTCTGAAGGGCAGAGGAGTCCAGGAAGGCTGGGCACTCCTCAAGAAGGAAATCGTGATGGCACAGGAGCGGTCCGTCCCCACATGTCCAAAAACGAGCCGGCGTGGAAGAAGACCGGCCTGGCTCAACAGAGAGTTGCGGCTTGTGCTTAGCAGAAAAAAGAGGGTTTATAATCATTGGAAAAAAGGGCGGGCCACTGAGGAGGACTACAAGGATGTAGCGAGGCTGTGCAGGGAGAAAATTAGAAAGGCCAAAGCTCATCTGGAGCTCAACCTGGCTACTGCCGTTAAAGACAACAAAAAATCCTTTTACAAATATATCAACGCGAAACGGAGGACTAAGGAGAATCTCCATCCTTTACTGGATGCGAGGGGAAACCTAGTTACTAAGGATGAGGAAAAGGCTGAGGTGCTTAATGCCGCCTTTGCCTCAGTCTTTAGCGGCAATACCGGTTGTTCTCTGGATACCCAGTGCCCTGAGCTGGTGGAAGGGGATGGGGAGCAGGATGTGGCCTTCGCTATCCATGAGGAAATGGTTGGTGACCTGCTACGGAGCTTGGATGTGCGCAAGTCGATGGGGCCGGATGGGATGCACCCGAGGGTACTGAAAGAACTGGCAGAGGAGCTGGCCGAGCCGCTTTCCATCATTTATCGGCAGTCCTGGCTATCATGGGAGGTCCCAGTTGACTGGCGGCTAGCCAATGTGACGTCCATCTATAAGAAGGGCCGCAGGGCAGACCCGGGGAACTATAGGCCTGTCAGTTTGACCTCAGTGCCAGGAAAGCTCATGGAGCAGATTATCTTGAGGGTCATCACACGGCACTTGCAGGGCAAGCAGGCGATCAGACCCAGTCAGCATGGGTTTATGAAAGGCAGGTCCTGCTTGACCAACCTGATCTCCTTCTATGACCAAGTGACGCGCTTGGTGGATGAGGGGAAGGCTGTGGATGTGGTTTACCTTGACCTCAGTAAGGCTTTTGACACAGTTCCCCACAACATTCTCCTCAAGAAACTGGCTGCTCGGGGCTTGGACTGGCGTACGCTTCGCTGGGTTAGAAACTGGCTGGATAGCCGGGCCCAGAGAGTTGTGGTGAATGGAGTCAAATCTGGTTGGAGGCCGGTCACTAGTGGTGTCCCCCAGGGCTCGGTACTGGGGCCGGTCCTCTTTAATATCTTTATCGATGATCTGGATGAGGGCATCCAGTGCACCCTCAGTAAGTTTGCAGATGACACCAAGCTAAGTTCGTGTGTCGATCTGCTCGAGGGCAGGAAGGCTCTGCAGGAGGATCTGGATAGGCTGGAGTGATGGGCTGAGGTCAACTATATGAAGTTCAACAAGGCCAAGTGCCGGGTCCTGCACATGGGGCGCAACAACCCCAGGCAGAGCTACAGGCTGGGAGAAGAGTGGCTGGAAAGCTGCCTGGCCGAGAGGGACCTGGGAGTATTGGTTGATAGTCGGCTGAATATGAGCCAGCAGTGTGCTCAGGTGGCCAAGAAGGCCAACTGCATCCTGGCCTGTATAAGAAGCAGTGTGGCCAGCAGGGCTAGGGAAGTGATTGTGCCCCTGTACTCGGCTCTGGTGAGGCCGCACCTCGAGTACTGTGTTCAGTTTTGGGCCCCTCGCTACAGGAAGGACATGGACGTGCTCGAGCGAGTCCAGAGAAGGGCGACCAAGCTGGTGAGGGGTCTGGAGAACAAGTCTTATGAGGAGCGGCTGAGGGAGCTGGGCTTGTTCAGCCTGGAGAAGAGGAGGCTCAGGGGAGACCTTATCGCTCTCTACAGTTACCTTAAAGGAGGCTGTAAAGAGCTGGGGGTTGGTCTGTTCTCCTACGTGCCTGGTGACAGGACGAGGGGGAATGGGCGAAAGTTGCGACAGGGGAGTTTTAGGTTGGATGTTAGGAAGTACTTCTTTACCGAAAGGGTTATTAAGCATTGGAACGGGCTGCCCAGGGAGGTGGTGGAGTCACCATCCCTGGAGGTCTTTAAAAGACGTTTAGATGTAGAGTTTAGCGATATGGTTTAGTGGAGTACTTAGTGTTAGGTCGGAGGTTGGACTCGATGATCTTGAGGTCTCTTCCAACCTAGAAATCTGTGATACTGTGATACTGTGATGGTTTCACAAGGGGAAGGTTCTGCTTAATGAACTTAATTTCTTTTTATGACAAGGTTACTGATCTAGTTGATCATGATCAATTCATGTAATCTCTTCTGGTCTTCAGTAAAGCTTTTGATATTTTTTCTCACAGTAACGTTCTGGACAAAATGCCCAGCATACATCTAGATAAAACATAATACAATGAGTAAAGAGGTGGCTGATGGGTCGTTCTTAAAGAGTTATAGTAAATGGGGTTACTTCAAACTGGCAGCCAGTCTCTAGTGGGATTCTTCAGAGCTCCATTTTAGGGCCAGTTCTCTTTGATGTTTTCATAAATTACTTGGACACAGGACTTGAAGGTACACTGTGTAAGTCTGTGGATGACACTAAATTGGGAGGAACTGCTGACTCCCTCATATGTAGAGAAGTTTTGCAGATACATTTTAGTCATTTAAACATCGTCAGTAAAAGGTAAACAGTAAGGAAAGTGGCATGCAATACACATATTTAGTATGATTTTTGTGAAATATTGAATAGATTATATATGAGTTCATACACTGATGTTTTAAGTAATGCAGTTTTCTCCTTGTTCCTAGAAATGAATGAGTTAATCAAGGAAAGGCTCTATTAGTAAGGTATTTCATTTATTTGGAAAAGTGAAGTTCCAGTTACTGTTGTTCAGAGCTGATTTAAGTACATATTTGCAATAAAAGAAGAGCATCTCTAATTCCTTTTCAGTCTTTTTATAATATTGTTCATGGAAAAACAAACAAAAAAAAAAGGTTTTAAAAGTAGGCAGCAATTAAAACTACATTCTAGCATTCCAAAAACATTTTCTCATGAAGGCATGCAGTCTCCTCATGTTTTATTTCCTTTTCCATCGCCTTATTAAGAAAAAAAACAGTGGAGTTGTATTATTTTCCACAGTCAATAAGCAGAAGGCTAAAGTGCTGAAAAGTTAATTTGGTTTGAGCAAGACAGATAAATAAAAACAGATTTTTTATACATTGTTGTTATTAAAACTATTGTTACTATTATGACCACTAAGATTTACATGGCAATAAAAAATGTCATTATAAAAATTCTAGGTTTTCTAAAATTAATTAAACTTTTCAATTATAATGATGTCCACATAAAAGCACTAAGTACTCACATACAAATATCATATGCCTCTGAGAAAGAGCCACAGACAGGTTGAGAGCTTGTGGGTGAAAGTTAAGGACCACAGCAATGAAGGACACCTTGTGGTTGGGGTCTACTATAGGCTGCCTGATCAAGGGGAGCCTGTGGATGAGGCATTCTTTCTTCAACTGCAAGAAGTGTCACATTCATACACTCTCATCCTGATGGGGGACTTCAACCACCAGCATGCCTCCTGGAAAAGCTACGCAGCAGTCTGTAAACAATCCAGAATATTCCTAGATTGAGCACTGGAGGTGTCCAAGACCAGGTTAGGTCTTGGTTATGAGGTTATGAGGCTCTGGCCAACCTGATCTAGTGGGTGGCATCTCTGCCCATGGCAGAGTTGTTGGAACCAGATGATTTTTAAGATCCCTTCCAACCCAAGCCATTCTATGATTCATTCTGTGATTCATTCCATGGCTAAAATGAGATTTAAGTTCCCTAACACATGTGAGGACTTCCAGATGTAAGTTTCTAAGTAGAGATGAATTTGGAACTGAATCAGACCAATGGCACATTTTGTATGCTTAAGAATGGTTTGTAATTTTTGAGAAATTAAAATAAAATAAGTAAATAAATAAATATTTATTATTTATTTTTACATGAAGTAACTGTATATCTATAAGATGGCCTTGGCTCACCTTAGATATGTTATGACTTTCCCAAAGTCTTTTTTCCTGCCTGACCTCCAGATGATGTGTATGGAGATAGGTCTTTCCTATGTTCTCATACTTGACAAAGAGATGTCTCAGGTTAGAGAGCTTCAAAAGACTTCCAGATGACTGTCTGTGTTTATAAGACAACTGTGACTGCCTTTAAGCATCTAATTTAGTTGTCAGAGTTTGGAGGAGTTTTCTCAGTTCCACTATTGTCAGATTTTTTCTTGTATACATTCTCTGTTTTCAAGTTTACTGTCTTTACTAGATTGCACTCTAGAAAGGTCTTTTTTTTTTTCCTTTTTTCTTTTCTTCCTTTTTTTTTTCTTTTTTCTTTTCTTTTCTTTTTTTCTTTTTTTTTCTCTTCCAAGCTGTCTACCTTTGAGGTCTTTTTGTCTTTCATGTTATCTTGATTTCATCTTGTACTAGTGCTCTTCACTGGTGTATCACAAAATGTTGATATTACATGTTAAAAGAACACCTCAAGCTACCTTTATAACTAGCACAGAAAAATACTTCTATGGTTTGTCTTAGACAACCATGCACAGCTAAATATGTGAATTGAATAGAATCCTTGAAGTTTTCTCTGACTGCAATTATTACATCTTTTGAATTACTACAGTTTTCATCTTTGTATTTGGATTCTGTAATAAACAACAACAAAAAAATTATTGTGCTCGACTTCAATTTCCTTTCATATCCATCTAATTATGAAGAAAAGATAATATTATGATCTGACTACAGAAGAAGGACTAAGATTTTGGCAAATTTATTTGAGTTATTAAACATCTACTGAGCTTTGAAGTATTTGAAGGGAAAAGACAGAAAACACTCTTCATTACTTATTTGTGAATTCAGATAAAATCTTTTCCACATGGGCCTCAACTGTGTTGGAAAATATTGTGATTTTCTTATGAAAAGAGTCACAGAATCACAGAATCACAGAATGGCTGAGGTTGGAAGGGACCTCTGAAGATCACCTAGTCCAACCCCACTGCTGAGCAGGATCACCTAGAGCGCGTTGGGCAGGATGGCATCCAGGCGGGTTTTGAATATCTCCAGAGAAATAGACTCCCCAACCTCTCTGGACAACCTGTTCCAGTGCTCCCTCACCCTTACAGTAAAGAAGTGCCCACCCATATTCATGTGGAACTTGTGCTTCTGCTTGTGCCCAATGCCTCTCACCCTGTCGCTGAGAACTGAAAAGAGAATAGCTCCATCCTCTTGGCACCCTCCCCTCAGATATTTATACACATTGATGAGGTCTCCCCTCAGTCTTCTCTTTTCCAGGCTACCCTGGCCCAGTTCTCTCAGCCTGTCCCCATATGAAAGGTACTCCAGCCCTCTAATCATCTTCGTAGCTCTCCTCTGGACTCGCTCTAGTAGTTCTATGTCCCTTTTGTACTGGGGAGCCCAGAACTGGGCACAGTGCTCCAGGTGTGACCTCTCCAGGGCTGAGTAGAGGGGGAGGATCACCTTTCTTGGCCGAATTCACCCCAGGATACCATTGGCCTTCTTGGCCACAAGGGCTCAATTCTGACTCCTGGTCAGCCTGCTGTCCACCAGGACTTCCAGGTCCCTCTCTGCAGTGCTGCTCTCCAGAAGGTCAGCCCCCAGCCTGTACTGGTGCTTGGGGTTATTCCTCCTTAGGTGCATGACCCTGCACTTGCCTTTTTTGAACTTCATGAGGTTGCTCTCAGCCCATCCCTCCAGCCTGTCGTGGTTCCTCTGAATGGCAACACAGCCCTCTATGGTATCAGCCACTCCTCCAAGTTTTGTGTCATCAGCAAACTTGCTGAGGGTTCCATCATCCAAGTCACTGATGAATATGTTGAACAACACTGAACCTGGTACTGAACGCTGGGAGGCACTATTAGCTACAGGCCTTCAACTAGACTTCACACCACTGAGCACAACCCTCTGCCATCCAGCCAATTATCAATCCACCTGTGGTGGTTTTACTCGGGTGGGCAGCCGAGCTCCACCACAACCGCTCTCTCACCCCCCCCCCCCCCCCCCCCCTCAAAGAGGAAGAGGGATAAAATACAACACAAAGAGCTCGAGGTTTGAGATGAGAATGATGTAATTAAAGGGAAAGGGAATGGGGAGAAAAAGAAAAAAAAAGAAACAATAAGGCCGCACGGAAGCACAGAGAGAAAGAAAAAAAAGTTATTCTCTACTTCCCATCAACGAGCAATGTTCAGCCACGTCCTGGGAAGCAGGGCCTCAAAACGCATAGCGGTTGTTCAGGAGGACAGCCCCCTCCCCCACAAGAGCCCCCCTTTTTATTGCTGAGTATGACATCAGGTGTTATGGAATATCCCTTTGGTTGGTTTAGGTCAGCTGCCCTGGCGATGTCCCCTCCCCATCACCTGCCCAGCCTGCTGGCTCTTGGGGGCTTGGAGGGAGTCCTGATGCTGTGCCAGCACTATGCAGCAATAGACACAACACTGGAGTGATACTAGTGCTGTTCCAGCTACGAGTGCAGAGCACAGCACTGTGTGGGCTGCTGCAGGGAAAGGCGACTCCATCCTAGACAGACCCAACACACCACTTCACTGACCACTCATCTAGGCCACATTTCCTGAGCTCGTCTATGAGTCTGTTATGGGAGACAGTGTCAAAAGCCTTGCTGAAGTCAAGGTAGACCACATCGACTGCTCTCCCCTCATCCACCCAGCTAGCCATCTCATCATAGAAGGATATCAGATTTGTCAAATGTGACTTCCCCTTGATGAATCCATGCTGACTGTTCATGATCACCTTCTTATCCTCCACATGCTTGGAGATGACCTCCAGGATGAGCTTCAACATCAACTTCCCAGGGACGGAGGTGAGGCTGACTGGCCTGTAGTTGTCTGGGTCATCCTTCTTGCTCTTTTTGAAGAATGGGGTGACATGGGCTTTCATCCAGTACTTAGACACCTCTCCTGTCCTCCTTGACCTTTCAAAGATGATAGAGAGTGGCCTAGCAATAACACCTTCCAGTTCCCTCAGTACTTGTGGATGCATTCCATTGGGGCTCATGGATTTGCAGGTGTCAGGTTTGCCTAAGTGATCTCTAACCCAGTCCTCCATGACCAAGGAAAAGTATTCCTTTCTCTGTACTTCCTCTCTTGTCTCCAGGGTCTGAGATTTCTGAGGACTGATCTTAGCAGTAAAGACTGAAGCGAAAAAGGCATACAGCAAGTCTGCATTCTCCATATCCTCTGTCTTGAGGGCACCCGCCCCATTCAGCAGTGGGTCAACATTTTCCACTATCTTCCTTTTTCTACTAATGTATTTGAAGTAGCCCTTCTTACTGTCCTTTATGTCCCTTGACAGATTTCATTCTAAATGGGCCTTGGCCTTCCTTGTTGCATCCCTGCACAATGTGACAGTGTCCCTATATTTCTCCCAAGTGGTCTGACCCTTTTTCCACATGCTGTAAACTTCCATATTCTGTTTGAGCTTTGCTAGGAGCTCATTCATGCAGGTCTCCTGCCCCTTTTTCTTGCCTTCTTAAAGGCATGTATGTCAGGTATGTACGCATAAAACACCATCCTGGTTTAAGCTTTAAACAATAGTTTATATACAAGAACATACATCCTACCTCTTCTGAAACAACACTTTCTTATGAAACAGCTTATGCTACAACAAAGTAATATTCTAGGTGTTTTACATGTTCACTATTAATTCGTCAGTATTTCTTCTCTTACTCTATCTTTAGGTAAACTGTACATTTAGCAGTAAACAGAGTAGAAAATAAGTTACCGATGAAAATGCTGTTGCTAATGATATGATTTGCTTTCAGTCTTATTATTTTCTGAATAATAATGACAGATAATTTAAACTTAATACATAGGCAATTTCTTAGAATATCCATGCCAACAGCTTCAGAAAGATGATGATGCTAAGGCTGAGTTGAGAAAATGAAGAACAATTTAGCAGATTCTCAGCTCACTGAGCAAAGATAAAAATTGTTCTGTAAGTTGTTGTGCTGCAAACGCAAAATTATTCACTATTCACCAAACATACAAGCTCTTCATGGATTCATTGTAATTCCAGAATATTGTTCTATTAAATTTACTCTATACCACTAGGAAAACAGTGTTTTTTATATGCTTGAAAATGTTACAATTATGTAAAATCTGTACTTGGATTAAATCATCATTTGTCATGTAACTAAAAATAAAATAAAATAAAAGGTCAGGAAATGCAGACTATAGTGAAAACAAATTAATTATTAAGTAGCTATTAACTTCTCTATATTGAGATTTTTATAGAAAATAAAGTAGTGTTTTTATTTTTTTCTTTGTGATATTTCTTATTTTTTCAATAATGATGTCACAAGGTTAACCATCAGATATTCTGAATCTTGTATTCCTTACCGTAACATAAATCAAGAGTAGCATTGATAAATGTAATAAAACTAGACAGTTTCAAAACAAGGACAATTGAGAAGTATATACTATAATAAATTAATATAGTAACCTGTTTTTTCATCATTTTCTGCTGTTGTGTTTTTTCTAGAAATAGTATCACTATATAAACTAGGTCAAAATAAACATACGGACACATTTTTCTTTGCATTTTTCTGTAGCTACAAAAGACGAAGGTGGTATTAAAGGTAGTTCACGTTTTCCTGGTGAGGATCATGGTAAAGAGGGCCAGCAAGTAGGGATTAGCAGCTAACAAGCTTTATCTTTTATTTCAAAAAGAAAAAAAGTTTTCTTCTTCTGTTTCTTGATAAAGATGTGCCTACATCTCCAGCTTCTCCTGTTAATTGATTAGGTAATACCAAGCTCTTAGGCAACAATTTTTGGGAAGCACTGGTTTAGCTGTTGCTGTGGAGTGACAACAAAGATCAATGTGTCAACCAGGATGAATAAATGCGGCATTGACACTGAATGCAGAAGAAGACGTTGAAGAGATCCTAGAGGAGCTGCTCAGACAGCATAGGACTGTTAGCGGCACTGCAACCAAAGCAATGACTTTCTGAAGAGTACAGTTCCCTGCACCATCTTGACAGTGTCTGTCTTCAAGTTAAAGACCTCAACACTAGCAAAAGTGCTGAGGAAGCATATTATCTGTTCAAGTTTTTGATTTGAGGAAGCATATTATCTGTTCAAGCTTTTGATTGCAAGAAATATCCTGTACTTCTGTAGCTGAGGACACCTGCTCCCACAGGAAAAACAAAAAACAAACAGAAAAAGTCACCTTTCAGAGGTGATCAGAGACAGGGGGAGGAATAAAGGATGTAAATTATTATGAATTAAATTCTGATTATATATATATATATATATACAAATTCTCAGTGAAGCTTATCAAATATCAGTACAAGTTGACTACAGAGGCTACAGAATCTCTGCCCTTGGAATGTTCAAAACTCAGCTGGATAAAGTCAGAAACAACGTTATCTACCTTCAAAGCTGATCCTACCAGAGCAGGAATTGGACCAAGTGATTTTCAGGGATCACCTTGAACATAAGTAATGCTGTGGTTATGGATGATGATTTTCCAGGGCAGTCTTCTTACAAATTCATATAGGAACTTCAAATATATATATATTTTCATTTTTCATCTTCAGATGGAGTTCTGCTAAGACTCTCTGTCACTATAAACTTAAGCAGCCAGTTCTGCTGTTGTTAGATTATTTTTTTTTAATTTACTCTCATTGTTATTAATTATATTATATATACTAGTAAAATAATCAAGATTGATTTGATGTATTTACATAGTAAATCATAACAGAACAGAGATATTCTGTCTCATAAGCTACCCCTTCAGCTTTAACACATTAAATTCATATGATTATTGAATTGAAGACCAGCAACTATATATATGTATCTGAAAATCCTACAACAGAAAAAGATCAGAATATTAATCATGTGGTTATAGAACTATGGTTTAGAAGCATCTTTCCTGGAACCAAAGAAAAGAGAATGCCTTGAGCTCTAATTTGTAAGACACAACCACAACTACAGAGTGAATTATATGGGAGAAAAAAAAAAAAAGAGAAAAAAATTTAAAAAAGCAGTTTAATCAAAAATCAGCACTTGAATGTAAACTGAAATCCAAATAAGAAAATGAAGCATATGAAACATTTTTATATTCTTGATATTTTATTAAAAATAAAATAAAATAAAAATCTGCATGTTAACATTAAGTTCCACTAAATAAAATTATTCCAGAGTAAAGTGTATAAAATCTGTACAACTGCAAATGAAAAATGTGTTGATAGCCACCTCTGAAGGAAATCTGTATTGTTTTCTTTCTAGCTAAAGAAGACTGAAAGTATTTCTGGTCACTTCACCTTCCAGGAAACATACTGCTGGAACAACAAAAACGACAAAATTACAGTCATGGTTTTCCTTAAAGCACCCTTTAACACAGCAAAGAATAACAGCTTCTGGCAATAACTTATTATATTTTGATTTCCTAGTAGGCAATTGTTAGATAATTTGCACTTACAGAAAACAGTCGAACTCTAACTCTTTACTAGAAACTAGGTCCTTGGGAAAATCATATTATTAAGGTTTGCTAAAATGGAAATGTAAAGCTGAATACTGATGAAAGGTTGTTATGAAAATCACCTGTTCTGACAGAAATTGAGCTGATAGTCTGAACCAGGAATGACATGAAGATCAGAAAATTGAAAAGAAGATTTCTTATGCATATAGAAAAGACAAATGTAATGTAATATAATGTAATGTAATAATATAAAAATAATAAATAAAATAAAATAAAATAAAATAAAATAAAATAAAATAAAATAAAATAATAAAATAAAATAAAATAAATAAATAAAATAAAATAAAATAAAATAAAATAAAATAAAATAAATAAAATAAAATAAAATAAAATAAAATACATAAAATAAAATAAAATAAATAAAATAAAATAAAATAAAATAAATAAATAATGAACAATTAAGTAGAAAATAAAAGTATGAAATGAAGATTTAAGTGGAAAATGAAAGATTTAAGTGGGTGTAAAGAAGTTGCACTAAATGACAAGTAACACAAAGGTATCACCTGATTATCAATTTAATGACAAATAGGTATGATCAGAGATTTCAGAATATTTTTCTTACGTTGATCTCAAAATATTTTGAAAGAATGGCCTAGACATTTGCCTCATATTGCAGCTGGCAATAAAGAAATAATGATAACAAAAATCAGTTACCCATTGCCATCCAAAAGACTGTCAATATGGTGAAAAAAGGAGTGCAGGCAATCCTGAGTGACTTTCTTGTGTCAGGATGCCAGAACTGCATCTGGCCCATACTTGTCTTGGTCTGGTCCACATAGTTGGATTATACAAGTCTCACTGGTGATAATTCAAAAGACTTTAGGGCTATAAAAATCTTAGAACATAGATGCTGGTTGATTTTATATCTGTTGGTTTTCTGTTCTGAGGTTTCCAGTTATTATGATGACCTCTTCTCACTTGGATGGCTGGGAATTGGCCTCTAGCAAGGGGAAATCTCAACTGCTTAACAGATTCCTGTTCAGCATTTTGACTGTATGCTATTCTTAGATAATTTTTTTTTTTCCCATACAAATGAATGATAGAGTCTCAGAGTATGGTATTTACATGTGTGATAGAAAACATCTGGATTCACAACACTGTTATAAAGGCACTTGTACAATTTGCAAAGTAAGAAGGTACCCTTGTTGAAATAGAGGATACAAAATACAATTCTGATAAAATGATTAAAATTTTACTATATTTCAGTATATGTATTAGAAAATGAGTTAGATTTTATGTGTCCCGAAGTTCTACAAAATCACCAAGATTTGAAACAGTTTCAAACCCCATAGAAATCAAACCTCTTTATACTATATATTTTTATATATATAAAAGTGATGAATATAGAAATATAAATTTATGTTTCTGAGATATACTATTTCAAAAAGATGGAGGTTTATTGAAGATTATTGAAATATTAAATATTGAAATAATTTTATTTTTAATAATATTAGTCTGTTTATTAAATTATTAATGGTATGAAGGAACAACACTTTGGTTAAATTTCCTTTGAGGCAACAGCTATATGAGTAACCAGGATGAAGGATATTGAAGCATAATATGTCACTCGAATTGCTGCAGGTCTGCCAAGAAAAGCTGCTAGTGTAGTTTTAAATTTGTACAGGCTGGAAGTACCAATTTTGCATGCATTGCAGTACATTTTCACATACGAATGTGTTTATTTATTTATGACTTTTTATTACTGGTATTTTTGAGTGAGTGCACTCTGTCTCCTGTACTCTAACGCTATGTGAAAATGACATGCAAGGTTCTCTTACTTTTCCGAATTAGATAAAGTGTAAATCTTATGACTGTTTATGAAAAGGTGCTGCTTGCTACACTCCAAGGAAATCCCATAACAAGACTATTCTAGTCATGTACTGCAGTACCTTAGACACACTTCTGGAACTGGAATTCAGTGGAGTTGGTTACCAACGTCCCTGTAACGTATGTATGCTTCACACTAGAAATTCATCAGATCAGCGTTTTATGTACCATATAATCACTCCCAATCTGACCTGGTCCAGATGAACTCCTGTACTACAGTGAAGCAAGCAACTCTCATCTTCCCAGGAAGATACTGTGGAAAATGTAGCCCAGTGAGTATGATTTTTTCACTAGAAGGATAATGCATGCTGACAGTACAGGGAGTCAACAATGCACCAGGACTCATGCTGGCCTGATCTTGTTTTAGCTTGTTTTGGCTGTCATAACTGTTCCTTAGCAGTCAGCTGACTATTCCCTAACCTGTCGTGGCTGATGCCCTGGGAAAAAAAATATATATAGTAAGGTAAAAGAAAGACTTAAATAGCCACTTCACAACTAACAGTAGCCCTTTGTGTCAGCTCAAACTGGGGGAAGCTATTTTGCAGCTCTCAAACTTCAGCTGGACACCAATGGGAAGGAAGTGTACTGTGACAAGAAAATATAAAAATAAATCCAAATATGTCTAAGTCTGAGGAAGAAATTATTACCATAAAAGAACTCAAGTGAAGACAACACAATGTAACCCTGCTCTACAGGGAGACTGCTATTGTCAGTCTCAGGTGGGGTACAGAAGGACACTGACATTGTGAGCATAACACCAGGGAAAAGGAATTAATACTTGAGAGGCATTTTCTAAGGAAAAAACAAACAAACAACAACAACAAAAACACTCTTTAACTAATTTTAATGAGACTTTTCTCTGAATTTATTAATTAATATGGGTTATTAGACTATTAAATCATTAAATGAAGTTCCTAGTTCTAGGTTCCACATATATGGTGTGTTCTCTTACCCTGTAATATTTGTGAGTGGAACAGCAGAAATATCAAAAAGATGCAAAAACTCCACATTTTGCATTTCATTTTATTCCTCACAGATTATATTCATTTTCATAGAATGCTATTTAATTGACAGACTAGACTCTTTTTTTTTTTTTTTTTTTTTTAAAGAGATGCATTAGAGAGTGTTTTGCTCTGTTTTATTTCTGGATCATTTTATTTTTGGATTAAAAAGAAATGTATGCATAGTTTTTTTTTTTCCTCCTACATAAATGTTAAATTATTTAATAAACATTTTTACACTAATCTGTTTGCAACCTCTTTTTAACAGCAAGCAAATGATGAATATTAAAAATCATAGATGAGGGAAGAATTCTAATAATATCAATGAAAGCTGGGACTAGAATTCTTTTATCACAACTTTACTAATGTCAGTACCTAACTGACATAACCTAATTATGTGTCTAACATATAATTCCCAATAATGTACATGGAATATTCATTATTTTATGATATTATGATTATTTATTTTATATATATTATGATTATTTAAAACCTAAGTTACAGGTAGAAAATAGTCTACTTCTATTGACATTAAATAAAGATTAACCTCTGGTATTATCAATGAACTCTGGCAAAGCAAACATATATTTTTTTTTTCACTTCCATAATTGTTCAACTAAAACAATGATTATCATCGTATTATTAACAATAATGATAATAATTATATTTTATCTTTAAGATACTGTTAATTTCAGTGAGCATTAGACTCACAGACATTTCTGAAAATCCCATAATATGTTGTTCAGTCTGTCTACTGTGGTACCTGAACAGATTTCTATGAGATTGCGCTTGAAGAATACTGGGTTCTGATCTGTTCTCCTTGTAATGTACATACATTTATCATTAGAAATTCATTAAACAAAATACATGCTTAGCAATGCCAACTGTGATAAGAACCATGTCCTACACGAGTTCTCACAGTAACAAAATCATTGGTGAAGTAAGAGTCAGACAACACCATGTTTTCCCTCTCTGTGGTCTTGGATTCATTTCTGCAGAGGGAGATATCTTCATTTAACCATTTTACCATGTTGTGGATAACTTGGGAATATTCAACACAAACACCTTAATCACTGTATAAGAAAAAAAGATGGAGAAGGAAAAGAAGGAGAAGCCAACATGAACTCACGACCTGTTAAATGATTCACAAGTGACATATATATTTGTAATTTTTATATATAAAACAGATCTGCACCTGAGTGTCTCAGATAGGACAGTTGGCAGGACAGCTTTAAAGTGACTCTGACACCAGCTTTACAGGAATTATAGTACAGCATACCATAAAAAACACCCTTTGCATATATTATAATTGGCAATAGGAAGATGTCTTTCAGTGTCTATGTGCACACCTAAATATCTTTTAAGATCTACCTCTGTACATCTTTATTCTGTGAATGATTATGATGTCATACTACTCTTAGGGAGAGTAAGTGTTTACAGGAACAGTACCAATGTTATTAGCAAAGTTATCAGCAAGAAAAGATGCCATCTGCAACACTGCAGAAAAATGGTCATGTTATAAATGTCTGTAGATTTTTTTTTTTTTTTTGGGGGGGGTGAAAGGATGTTTGTTTGTTAACATAACAATTATTATTATTATTATTATTTTCCCAAAAAGACTGTTTTTGACTGACAAAGTTAGGAACTATTACTTAAAATCCTTCATACCTCACAAGAAAAATAATAATCTGAAAAATGCTATGTAATAATTCTGTAATGTGATTGTAGTAGTTGATTACAATTCTAAGAAAATTATATTGTTATATTTATATTTATGAATAAACTTTTAATCCCTACTGAATTACTGTATGCAGAGTTAATAGCATAAATTATCAATAGTTTTTATGTCAACTATCTAGAAATCTGGGCAGCTTGTTACAACCAAACTTTCCTTTAAATTATTCATTACCACTTACCTTTCTTCACTTAGAGCAGTCGCTGAAACCTCATCACTTCCTATAATATTGTAAAAAGATCTAAAAATAAAAAATAAAAAAATAAAAAGAAATAGTTCCATATCTAACTGGAACAATTAATAAAATATTTATTTTTCACAAATTAAAAAATTAAGCAATGTTGTCAAAAAGTGAAGAAAAGTTAAAGAAAAAAAATAAAGAAAAAATAATATCCTTAAGGAGGAATATTTGAATTTCAGTTTCCATAATATTTTAAATCTACATTGGATAAAATGAATTGTTTTAGTTAAATATTCAAGGATTGTGATTTTGAAGAAAGTGTACTATTCGTAGACTCAATGCATCATCAAAATAATAGAGAGAAGTTTTAATATTGACATATAGACTTATACTTGAATGTTAAGCTATTTTTGCCATCTCTATTTGTGTAAGAATGTTACTATCATAGGTAAGAGTACTAAGAAATGAGTTACTTGGAGATATAGACTAGATACAGTGTTAGACCTAAAACACTGGGGGGGGGGGGGGGGGGGGGGGGGTAAAATAAAAAATAGAAGAGTACCAACCAAATCCAAGATATGGATTTCTAAAAGTGAGTCACAAAGAGAGATTATTGTATTTTTGTTTGCTACTTCAGAGAAATCCTTGATCTGAGTTAGACACATGGCCTTAATTGAGTGCATAGTTTTTATTTTTGATATATAGGACATATTTCAAACAAAAGTATGTTCATTTCATTGTAATCTTTATGTTCAGAATATTAGCATGAGGAAAGTACTCTGAAAACAAAGCTAAGAGGTTTCAGAGTAGATTGGATTACTTCTGACCAACGTGGGACAGGACCTGAGTAAAAGTGTCCATGTTGTTAACTATAAAGTGCTATAATCTGCAATTCATAAAATATATTCACTGATGTTGTTTCGTAATTCATACCACATACAAGGAAATGCACCCAGATGATTCCTAAGGATAGAGAAATTATTGGAAAAGAAAGAGCATTTCTTATTGGATCAGAAACAGAAGGAGAAATTTTGAGTGAATGTTAGAGTAGGTACTTATTTGTTCCTATCCTGAAGACTTTAACTTTAACATGCAAAGTTAAACAAGAAGACCTAGCAGGAAATGACTAGGATTTCTTTGCAACGGGTGACTTCCTGTGGTGGTTTTACTCGGGTGGGCGGCCGAGCTCCACCACAACTGCTCTTTCCCTCCCCCTCCTGAAACAGGAACGGGGAGAAAATACAATGAAAAGGGCTCAAGGGTTGAGATAAGGATGAGGAGATCGCGCAGTAATTATTGTGACGGGCAAAAGAAACTCTGCGTAGGGAGATAGTAAGATTTATTGCCTATTGCTAACAATCTAGAGAAGCGAGAAACAAAGGAAAGAAACCAAAAGCACCTTCCCCCCCATCCACACTCTTCCACCTCCTCCCTCCGAGCGGCACAGGGGAACGGGGGAATGGGGGTTATGGTCAGTCTATAGCGCTTCTTCGCCGCCGCTCCTTCTCGGTCACTCTTGTCCCCTGTGCTGTGGGGTCCCTCCCACGGGATGCAGTCCTTCCTGAACTGATCCAGCGTTGGCTACCCACAGGCAGCAGCTCTTCAAGAACTGCTCCAGATATGGGTCCATACCACGGGGTCCATCCCTCAGGAGAAAACTGCTCCAACCTGGATCCCCCACGGGCAGCAGCTCCTGCCAGGTCACCTGCTCCTGCATGGTCTCCTCTCCACGGGCTACAGGTCTGGCCAGAAATCTGCTCCAGCAGGGGTCTTCCACAGGCCGCAGTCTCCGTTGGTGCAGGTCCACCTGCTCCACCGTGGTCTCCTCCATGGGCTGCAGGGTGGAACCCTGTTCCACTGTGGTACTCCACGGGCTGCAGGGGGACAACCTGCTTCACCATGGTCCTCACCACAGGCCGCAGGGGACTTCTGCTCTGGCGCCTGGAGCACCTCTCCCCCTCCTTCTTCACTGACCTTGGCATGTGCAAGGCTGTTCCTCACTCCTCTCACTCTCCCAGCTGCTGTGTGTGGCGCAGCGTTTTTTTCCCTGTCTTAAATATGCTCTCACAGAGGCGCAAAACAACATCACTAATTGGCTCAGCTCTGGTCAGCAGTGGGGCTCTTACCAAACATGGGGCAGCTTCTAGATCTTTCTCACAGAAGCCACCCCTATGGCCCCCTGCTACCAAAACCTTGCCACATAAACCCACTACACTTCCTTAACAAATAGACCATAGAATAATGTACTCCTCATGTTCCATTTTAAGCCCTTCTGGACAATGTCTTAGACTCAGTAAAATAGGTGAAAGTACTCCCAGTTCCTGTGAATTGCCTCTACTCTGGAATGTTAGTGATGAAGTGAGCTAGAGCTAGTGACAGAGAAAAGAACTGTATACAGATTAATTGTTTGATCATTGAGCTCTGAGCACCACGGCTGTCATGTATACATATACGTATACATATACACAAACACATACACATACACGTTTTTAAGTGAAGTCCTCTGTATTTCACAGGGATCCCAATAAAGCCCCTCACAGGATTCAGGAAAAAGTGTAATTGAGTATAGCTTAGTATCAAGATCCTTAGTCCTGTTAAAACTGCAAAAGAGCCAACCAAGAATAAGCAGACAGCTGTGAACAGGAAAATAGACAAATGATGTTTGAGACCTTACAAATTCTTATCACTTAAGCCCCATTTCCTGTACCTCTGTTCTAAGTAGATCCTACCCCAAGGCATATCATTATCTATCCCCTGATGTCAAAGTTTCTTTTCAGATTTCTACAATTCTTTCTACTTTCTGCTTTACATTTGCTTTAACTGATTTAAAAGTAGAGAAACCATTTTAAGTATGAGATAATGCATATGGAATCAATGCATATGAAATCAGTTGGCATAAAACATGGAAATGATGACACATTCCTTAGAGGGGCTGAAGGTTAATAGCTAAATTAAACATATTTTTTCTTGTCATAGTAACATGGGGAAAAGAAGGCAGTACCAAAAACTGGATAAAAATCAATGACAGCATCTTTTACTGAGATAGCCAGAATCTTCCCTGAACATTTATTATTATTATTATTATTATTATTATTAATTATTATTATTAAAAAAGAGAAGCAGATATTTATATTATATGTTGAGGGAGAATCAAAGTATTCTCAGTGCTCTGTTATAACATCGTAATTATGATTGACAATGAATTTCTTAACCATGGTAGTCAAAACCTTACCTCCCCTCCCCCCCCCCCCCAAAAAAAAAAGAGTAATAATAAATAAATAAATAAATAAATAAAAAACAGATAAAGATATTTTATTTATGATGATAATATAGAAGAAGACCCTTACCCGTGCCTCTTCTGGATTCCAGTATATGTCCCTCAACTACTGTGATGTCTGCAAGAAACATCAAATACAGTAGTGAACCTATAACCTGTTATGTGCAGGTACCAACAATGGAATATTGTTTTCAGCTAAACTACCTGCATGTGCCAAAATATTTCTTCCTTGAAGACAAAAATATAGTTTTTGTCATAGGTAGAAATAGCAATATATATGCATATATTTATTCATGGATTAAAAAAAAAAATCTGATTCATAATATTGTATCTGTGAAAATAATTATATGCCTTAGTACTGAAAAATTGCCTCATTACATTTCAGTCAGTGTGGCTTTTTCTGAGAATAAAGTTTGAGGAAAAAAATTGTTTTACATATTTGAAAAGTTTGTTGCTTTGTAAGAGGTAGTCTAAGTTTTAAAATAAAGACAAGATATATGTCCTAAATTTGACCTCTAAAAGTTTGCCATTCAATTGTGTTCAGTAGAAATTTTACACTGCTTTCTTGACAGTTGAAAAATAAATTGATAAGAAAGTATATTCTAATAAGTAATAGAGATTTCAACAAGTAATAAGTAGTAGAGATAATCCTTAATTCTAAAAAAAAAAAAAAAGTTTAAAGGTAATTTTAATAGGACATGATGGCCTGCTTAGTGGACAAAGGAAAGGCTGTGGATATTGTTTACTTAAATTTTACCAAGATATTTGACAGTGTTTCCCATAGCCTTCTCCTGGAGAAACCAGATGCTCATGGCTTGGATGGACGTACTGTTCACTTGGTAAAAAACTGGCTAAGTGGCTGGGCCCAGACAGTTGCTGTAAATGGAATTAAATGTAAACAGTGCATGGTCACTAGTGGTGTTCCTCAAGGATCAGTATTGGGGGTAGTCTTGTTTAATGTCTTGGTGAATAATATTGTTGAGGGCATTGAGTGCAACCTCAGTAAGTTTGTAGATGATACCAAGTAGGGTGGGAGTGTTGATCTGCTTGAGGGTGGGAGGACCCTGCAGAGGGTTCTGGACAGTCTGGATTGATGGACCATGTCCAATCACATGGCGTTCAACAAGGCTAAGTGCTAGGTCCCGCCCTTCAGCGTAGCAGCCCTGTGCAGCAGTATAGCCTTGGGGAAGAGTAGCTGGAAAGTTGCCCAGCAGAAAAGGACCTCATCAACAGCCAGCTGACCACAAGCCAGCAGTATGCCCAGGCAACCAGGAAGGCCAATGTCATCCTGGTTTGCATCAGAAATAGCATGGCCAACAGGACTAGGGAAATGATTGTCCTCTTGTACTGGTGAGACCACACCTTGAGTACTGAATTCAGTTTTGGGCCCCTCACTACAACAAGGATACCGAGTTGCTCAAGTGTGTGCATAGAAGAGCAACAAAACTGGTGAAGGGAACTAGAAAACAAGATAAGTGAGAAATGTCTGAGGGAACTGGGGTTGTTTAATTCAGAGAAAAGAAGTCTGAGGGGAGACATCATCAGCGTCCTCATCTTTCAACCTCTGGAAAGGAGGTTGCAACAAGGAAGGTTTTGGTCTCTTTTCTCATGTGGCAAGTGATGGAGTGTGAGAAAACCAACTCAAGTTGTGCTAGGGTGTGGAATAATGCCAGGCTTGTTGGTGCTGAAATACCGAGTGACTGTAAATCAGCAGAGGATTGCTGAGACTGGGCTTGAGCAGGAATGTGACTTAAATAACATGCAGATCTTGCTCATCTGGCCAAAATATAGGACAGTTGTTGGGCAATGGGCCCAAGAACTACAACAAATAAGTGATATCTGGGGTTAGAGGTTAGATGAAAGCCTCACAGCCTGATGTTTTTTCAAGTAAAGCCGGGAAAGCAACCTGTCTCTTTACTGAACATTGGTCTCACCTACCCCTTCCTCTTTACCAAACAATGCAACAAGCCTTGCTGAGAGCCAGTCACATATAACTGACTCAGTTCCTTCTCTCTCAAAGTATAAATCTGGCATTCAGAAACCTCATTTTGGGGGATGTAGAGGATGAGAACTCCAGTTATCAGACAGGTCGATGGGCCTGGACCTCTCTCCTTTCCAAGCAGGGATTCCTCTTGGTAAGATTTTTGCCTCCAACTCTGTCAGATGTTACCTGGGCAAATATTGATAACTAAAGCACTAAACTATTAACTTGAGCTCATTTATTGCAGTAAGTTAATTTATCAATGGCAATTCCTGATCTGTGATATCTGTCGCCTTAATAAATTACCTGTCTTTTCAACTTTGCAAAACTGTCTTGGTGAAAGTCCTTGGCAGGGCTCTGAAACAGGCAAATGTTGACTGTAATAGTGGCTATATTCATAATCCTTTAGACATAAACCATTGACCAAGTCTGGGACTAGGACTGGATCCAGCTTTACCTAGGCTCCCCTCTGAGAGGGAGTTTAGAAAGCAAGGGGGTCCTTTCTGAAACTCGTGACTCAATGGGAGGGCCTCCCTCAACCACATATCCTTAACATGACACAGGAGTTTTAGATTGGATATCAGGAAGAATTTCTTCACAATGAGTGTTTTTAGGCATTGGAAAGGGCTGCTGAGGGAGGTGATGGAGTTGGAGGCCCCATTCCTGGAGGTATTTGAGACGTGTGGATGTGGCACTAAGGGACGTGATTTAGTGGTGGACTTGTAGTCTTAGGTCAATGGATAACCTTGAAGGTTTTTTCCAACCTAAGTGATTCTATGATTTTATTTGTGGTCCTATGTAGTAGGGAAGATTGGTAAGTAAAAGCATAAAGTGATAGGAGAAGAGAGACAGAATGGCAAATTTTTGTAGAGAAAGAAGTTGATTATGGAAGAGGATGGTCAATAACAACAGTGAAGATGGCAAGCAGGCACTAAAATAAGCATGGGCAGGAGCTGGTAAATACATAATAGAAATCATGAAGCAAGTGGACCAAGCATAACACCATGGAAATATCAACAAAGAATCAAAACTGAAATGAATACTGAGAATGGAGAACTGCTATCCAAAGACAGATGACAGCAATAAGGAGAGTGGCAGTCTATCACATCAGACAAACTTCTCTCGAGACCATCAATTGGAAAATATTGTTCCTAAATTTAATGTTTCTTTTTAATTCTAAAAAGTAATTGTGAAACTCACAACTCTGAGCGTCTCCTTCCTTCTGTAATGTTAGGCCAATGGAAAAGTTAACAGCCAATTTATTGCTATAATTTTCTTAATTAGTTCATATGATAAGAGAACTGAAATGCTTATAAAGATCTTAAGTCTGTTGATTACTTTAGAGGGAGATTGCTATTTTTCTATGCTATGATTTTCCTCTATTTTTATGCATAAAAATATACATTAATGAATATTGAAGTTGCAAAGCAATCAGATATAAGGAATAGAAGAATTAAAGGCTGCCTATCCTATAGGAAAACAAAACAAAACAAAAACACAAAAAACAACCGCATAATAGTATTACTATGCCACGTTACATGATGTTTATCTCTCTGGGTGCTGAATTATATTTGCATGTGCAGCTTTTAGTCTTACATTTCCTAGGCATTGTAACGATTAATATTTCAACTTTTGAATTCCTTTAACATGCATACCTACATGGACATACCCTTAACATGCGCATATAAAAACATAATTACTTCAGCTTTAGGCCATTCTCACTGCCCATTAAAATTACTCGTCACTACACTGAATTGTTGACATTTAGAGTAATACTATAACTCAAGAAAAGTAGTATTATTACATCCTGAGTACAGAAATATAACCATAGTCACAGCTTATCAGAACTTTTAATATGATCATTTAAATGTTGTTCTTATACTCTCAGAAAGTCTCTGTTTATTTCTAATGTTTTTCCAATACAAGTTTTTTTTTCTTTTTTTTTTTTCTAATTTAAAAGCAGTTTATTAATTTATTAGAGATCATATTAATTACCCATATATGCCTTGAGAACAACATATATAAATGTTTTCTGTGTGCATGGAAAAGTTCATAAAATGTTGTTAATATTTTTCACCACAATAACAATAAACACTGTTGGTAAAGCAGCTAATGAACAAAGAAACCACACAATTAAATACAGTGGTCTTTTGTGACTATACTCTCTTTTGTAATTGTAAAGTCTATGTACATTTAGAGTTTTATTCCTTGTTCTTTGGAAACTGTTATAGTTTAGTAGGAACTAGCTTTAAATACATTTTGTTCTTTGTACAAGTACTAAAGCTGAGAAAGGTCATATCACTTCCACTTGAGAACTGCATGACTGAATCAGCTATTTTCTGCATGAAGTTTTTACCTAAAACATAAGTTCCTTTGTTTCATCTGATTTCCTGAGTGAATTAAAAGTCTTCAATTATACAAACTGTAAAGAATAGAGTAGAAAAATTACCTCAGACAGAAATAGATGTATTTTCTAACATAGAGGACTATGTTGCAAATATAAAACGTATAGTGGCATAATACTGGCAGCTGCTGAAACACACGTAGTTGTAAATTATATATGAGCTTGCTTGAAGACTTATTTTGATCTTCATCTATAATCAGTAACCGTCTAAAAAAGATCACATCAGATGTGCATATTTTATAGAATAAATACTACAGATGTGAGGCTAAAGTGTTTTGTTTGTTTGTTTGTTTGTTTGAATACAGTTTATTTTTATACAGTTAGAAATGAAGACAGGAATGCCTGCTTTTTTATTATTATCATTACTATCATTATTCTTTTACAAGGTACCAAAGTTATGTTACTTTATTACTATTTAATAAGGAAAACTATCAAATTATGAAGGTATTTATGTTGTTAATGTGAAATTTTAATTCTTTATGAAACCATACAGAATATAATCCACATTTCTGTTACGCAGTACATTTTCTTCCTTTGCTAGTTTGTTTAATTCTCAAATAGCAAGAAAGTTTAAATTAGTTTGTTTCATTCTCAAATAGCAAGAAAGTAGGTATCACATAGGAAGACTTACCTAGCCCAAATGGTTAGTCTTCCAGAGCTTCCAGAGCATACTGAGGAACACGTGAAGACTTCTCATTCTGGGAAATCCATGCTATATTAAATAAACTAGGCAGCTGTAAAGTTTTTGATTACTGTAATGTAGGGGCAGAAAGTTTTTTATTCAACCTGTACCCAATTAATTTATTCCTAATCATGATTTAATCTTTTATTCATATTATCTCAAAACAAGTGTATCTTTAAAGTTACACTTATTTAATTGGTCATAGTTTTGTTATTAAAATGATACTTAGAAAATCCTCATCTGGGAGCCTGGCTTATGTTCTCTGTATGAAGAACATACACAGGTTTCTTAAACAATGTCATAGCCAAGGAGGTAGGAGTAATGGGAGAGGGAAGAATGATTGAAAGGGATTACTTTTTTTTTTTTTTTTTTTTTGGGGGGGGGGGAGAAACTGAGATAAATTTTAATTATTACTGTTGTGCTGCTGATGCTAATATATATATATATACATATATACACACATAATTCCATAGTTTACTAATATTTCCATTCACCGTCACAAATCCTTCTCCTACTCTGGGACCAACACTCAAAGTATTTGGGAAGCGACGTCATGTGCACATGAAAAACAGTTATTCTTGTGGAAATGTTCTCCATAGTCACCTCCATTATTGGACAGAGACTCATTCAAACGTTATTCAAGAGCTTATTTTTAGATGTTCTGAATCCATCCCTAGAGCAGTTGACCTCTCTCCACTGACAGTAGAGGCAACAAGCCTCTCTAGTTAACTTTTGTGAATACCTTTCATCTCCTGAAGACACAAGTAAAAATCTAAAGCTTTAGATCTGAAATTCAGCATTTCAGTACTTCAGAGAATCACAGAATCATCTAGGTTGGAAGAGACCTCCAAGATCACCCAGTCCAACCTCTCACCTAACACTAACAAGTCCACCACTAAACCATGTCACTAAGGGCTACATCTAAACGTCTTTTGAAGACCTCCAGGGATGGTGACTCAACCACTTCCCTGGGCAGCCTATTCCAATGCCTAACAACCCTTTCAGTAAAGAAGTTCTTCCTAATATCCAACCTAAACTTCCCCTGGCACAACTTTAGCCCATTCCCCCTCATCCTGTCACCAGGCACGTGGGAGAACAGACCAACCCGCACCTCTCTACAGCCTCCTTTAAGGTACCTATAGAGAGCGATGAGGTCTCCCCTGAGCCTCCTCTTCTCCAGGCTGAAAAACCCCAGCTCCCTCAGCTGCTCCTCGTAAGACTTGTTCTCCAGACCCCTCACCAGCTTTGTTGCCCTCCTCTATACTCATTCGAGCACCTCGCTGTCCTTCTTGTAGCGAGGGGCCCAAAACTGAACACAGTACTCGAGGTGCAGCCGCACCAGAGCCGAGTACAGGGGGACAATCACTTCCATAGCCCTGCTGGCCCCACTGTTTCTTATGCAAGCCAGGATGCTGTTGGCCTTCTTGGCCACCTGAGCACACTGCTGGCTCATATTCAGCCGACTATCAACCAATACTCCCAGGTCCTTCTCTGCCAGGCAGCTTTCTAACCACTCATCTCCCAGCCTGGAGCGCTGCTAGGGGTTGTTGTGCCCCAGGTGCAGGACCCGGCACTTGGCCTTGTTGAACTTCATGCAGTTGGCCTCAGCCCATCGGCCCAGCCTATCCAGATCCTCCTGCAGAGCCTTCCTACCCTCGAGCAGGTCGCCACACGCACCTAACTTGGTGTCATCTGCAAACTTACTGAGGGTGCACTCAATCCCCTCATCCAGATCATCGATAAAGATGTTAAAAAGAACTGGCCCTAGTACTGAGCATTGGGGGACTCCGCTAGTGACCGGCCTCCAAGTGGATTTAACTTCATTCACCACGACTCTTTGGGCCCAGATACCCAGCCAGTTTCTAACCCAACAAGATGTGTGCCAGTCCAAGCCATGAGCAGTCAGTTTCTTGAGGAGAACATTGTGGGAAATGGTGTCAAAAGCCTTACTGAAGTCAAGGTAGACCACATCCACAGCCTTCCCCTCATCCACCAAGCCTGTCACGTTGTCATAGAAGGAGATCAGGTTTGTCAAGCAGGACCTGCCTTTCATAAACCCATGCTGACTGGGCCTGATCGCCTGGTTGCCCTGCAAGTGCCGCGTGATGACACTCAAGATAATCTGCTCCATGAGCTTCCCTGGCACTGAGGTCAAGCTAACAGGCCTATAGTTTCACGGGTCTACCCTCCGGCCCTCCTTGTAGATGGGCGTCACGTTTGCTAGCTGCCAGTCGACTGGGACCTCCCATGATAACCAGGACTGCCGAGAAATGATGGAAAGCGGCTTGGCCAGCTCCTCCGCCAGTTTTCTCAGTACCCTCGGGTGGATCCCATCCGGCCCCATCAACTTGCGTACATCCAAGTGCTGTAGCAGTCGCCAACCATTTCCTCGTGGATTGTGAGGGCCACATCCTTCTCCCCATCCCCTTCCACCAGCTCAGGGTACTGGGTATCTAGAGAACAACTGGTCTTGCCGCTAAAGACCGAGGCAAAGAAGGCATTAAGCACCTCAGCCTTTTCTTCATGGTTTGTAACTAAGTTTCCTCCTGCATCCAGTAAAGGATGAAGTTTCTCCTTAGTCCTCCTTTTCATGTTAATGTATTTATAAAAACATTTTTTGTCATCTTTAACGGCAGTAGCCAGATTGAGCTCCAGATGAGCTTTGGCCTTTCTAATTTTGTCCATACACATCCTTACAACGTCCTTATAATCCAGATAAACAGACTTAAGTCTGTTGTGCCCAGATTTCAGTCACCTTTCTACAAATATTCACAGTACAGAGGCTGGTACCTGGATTAATTATAAAATTATCTGTAAAGATTTTCTTATAGTTAACATGAGCCCTCTAACTTATAATGTACTGTAATTGTACATTAACTGTATTAATGTACTTTGCCTGTTGAAAATGATCCAGCTCCTGCCTAGTGTACATATAGTGATCTTCATGTGGAACTTTACTAAGAATGCAGTCTTAGTGAGCCTATAAAAGGTTTGATTGAACTGGAGCTAATTCATAGGTAATTCATAATTGTAGGTAATTCATAACTAATTTATAATACAACCCTATGCCATGTCAACAGACAGATATATTACAAATGCTATATATGTATATTTGATTATGTGAAGGGTGTCAAAAGATAGTGAAAAGACAATGTTATTCTATTAAAATCACTGGCTATGGACCAACTAACCAATTTTGAAGCTTTCCAGAGCATCTGATGGTCATATATGCACCAAATCACTGCCATTCAGAGCAGGATAATAAACCTCATGTTCTGACCATACCAGTGGTTCTACTAGAACTGTGGTTTCAAGCAAGATGAAACAGTGAGCTTAAATAAAAATAAGTGGGATCATGGATGAAAGATGACAAGGAGGATACTAAAAATGAGTGTTTCCAGCGTTTTGGATTCTGTGATGCTTTATTAAGTTTAGGCATGATATCATACTCAGGTTAATTTTCAGTACACAAGCTGTGTTTTACCCATTGTGGGACTCCCAGAACCCTGTGCATAACATAGAATAAGATTGTTTAATATTCCTGATGAAAAAAAATCTTAGCTGGAATTTGGTGCATGTACTCCCAGTACAGGCTATGTGACATCTAAGAGAATGCACTGAATTCCTCTTATCCATAAAGGTAATTTAAGAACATCTGAAACGTCTTCACAGTTAAGTGTTAGTTTGGACTGAAAAACCCAACACAGTGGGTATTAAGTTCAAACAAGGGATGTTCAGTCCTGTATTTTTTCCTTGAATCTTAGACACGATGAATTCATGATGAAGTACAAAAATAGATTGTCTCTATGAACTTCATTTTCTTGTGCTGCTTATAAGCCTCAGTCTCTTTCTCTCTTCAGGAGAGAAAGAGACAAGGACAATCTACAAGGACTTTTCTCCGGGTCACAAAGTTCTTGTGATGACAAACTTTTGAGTTTTCTTGACAAACCTGACAATCTTACCCTGAGATGGAAATGCTTTTGCATTCTGTGATTTTTCACTCTACTAAACTCCCAGAAAACATTCTTTATCTTGCCATCAATTTCCTCTTTCTTATCTTATTTATTTCTACCTTTCATTTCCAAAGACTGAATCCATTTCTAGTGAGTGCTTATTGCTATTAGGCTTTGCTTTCTGATTTTTTTTCTCCCTTTTTTTTTTTTGAATCACAATGTTCATATCCTCTTTTTAAAATATAGACAACATGCAAACAGATAATCTAGGCAAAGATTAAAAATTCTTGGACATTGACTCTAATATTCTTTCTTCTAAGAATACTTGAACACAAAATATGATGTCCACCAAAGAGAGAGAAAGGAACAAAGAAAGAATTTAAGGTAAGAAGCCTATAGTACAGTTTTCAAATCCAACTTGCAGAGGCAGGGGGATAGTCCCTCATATTTGTAGGCAGACAGATTTTTTTTTTTTTTCTGCAGTTTGTCAACATTTTTCTTCTCATTGTTACTTTTCCTTTTTGTGGTCTTTATATTTTTCATTCAATTTCCCTTTTTCCTTATTTTTTCTTTGATTTTTTTTCCTTTCATCTTATATCTTTTCCCTTAAGCTCATTTTGCCTTATCTCCAGTCCTCTCATCTGTAATTTCATTCATGGAAGTTCTACATTGATAATACCATTCCTCCCAGTTCATCTGTCTACTAGAGCATATATATCTCATTGATTTCCCAGCCATAAGGCTCCCAGTCTGTATTGGGCTCATATGGAAAGGTTTTGGTGTTGAGGGGGCTATAGGGGCATAGCACCTATTAGAAGAGTTCAGAAACTGCCCCATGTTAGATAAGAGCCAGCTCCAGATAGCTTGAAGAGGGACCTGCTGCTGGACCAAGCTGAGCCAATGAGTGGCACTGGTTGTGCTTCTGAGAGGGCAGGCTTAAGAAAGGGAAAAAACTGCTGTGCAACAGCAGCTGTGTGAGAGGAATGAGAAAATGTAGAAAGAAACAACCCTGCAGATATCAAGGTCAGAGAAGAAGTGGAAGGGGAGGAGGTGCTCCAGGCACCGGAACAGAAGTTCCTCTGTGGCCAGTGGAGCAGGCTCCCCCCTTCAGCCCATGGTGTACCACAGTGGAGCAAATCTCCACAGTGCAGATCATGGAGGAGCTCACTGTGCAGTAGGTGGATCTCGCCTGAGGAAAGCGGCAGCCCATGGAGAGCCCCTGCAGGAGCAGACTCCAGTCAGTAACTGCAGCCTGTGCAGAGGATCCCATGGTGGAACAGGTGATCTAGCAGGAAATGTTGCTGATGTGGAACCCATGCTGGAAAATTCCATTCCTGAAGGATGGACCCCATGGTAGATATCCATATTAGAAGAGTGCTCGAAGAACTGCATTCATGGGAAATCCGTGTTGGATCAGTTTGGGAAGGATGGCATCCCATGGGAGGGACTCCACAAAGGAGCAGGGAAGAGAGTGATAATGAAGGAGTGGCAGACATGAATTTTTATGAATCGACCATCATCCCAATTCCCCATTCCCTTGTGCTGCTTGCAGGGAGGAGGAAGAATAAGGTGGATGAGGGGGAAGGTGTTTTTAGTTTGCTTTTAGCTTCTCACTTCTCTAGTCTGTTATTAGCTATAGACAATATATTACATTAACCTCATCATGCTGAATCTGTTTTCCCCATAACTGCAATTGGTGAGCGATGTCCCTGTCCTTATCTCAACCTTTGAGACTTTTTTCATCATATCTTCTTCCCCTTTGCCTTTGAGGAGGGGGAATGAGAGAGCAGTGTGGTGGAGCTTACCTTCTCATCAATGTGAAACCACTACATGGTCCAATCAGCACAACCTTAGAAACTCTCTGAGAGGTTAGTTAGTGACAGAAGATACCCTCACCTCACACCCAACCCCATCAAAGCAGTAGCTTTGATTCATTGTTTCCTTTCATGTACCAGTCTACAACATGTACCATTTTGGGTTCAGCAGTCCTAGAAACATGCTGATGAACTGGAAACAGTTCAGAGAAAAGCAATAAAATTATCCAAGTACTGTAAGAAGTGATTTACTAGAAAAACAACAAACAAATAAATAAATAAATATTTGCAGACTAACTGTTGACTAAATCAGGATACGATAGGTCTATAAATGTTTGAAGGCCAAGTATGGAAAGAAATTATTATGCCTGGAACACATTTACGTATGTGTATGTTATCAACTAACCTTTTAAATTATCTTCAAAACCAATGATACTTCTCCATATCAGTCCATTGTTTAAGCCTCTTTTCTGTCTATAAGGATTTGTGAAGATTTAAAATTGCTGCTTAAAATCCCAGTCATCAGTCTCCCCTCATACACTGGAAAACCTTATTTCTCCCTAGGTGACCTTTTTCCTGATCTTTTAAAGGTGTCTTATACAATCTCTCATATTTATAAGAGCATTAATACATCTTATTCTCCTGACAACATGAAATTACCTTTGTTTAACACTAGCTTTTGTGAAGACATTTACTTTTCTTCAAACTTTCATTAAAACAGTATAAAATTACTTTTTATTTCTTCCCTGTGAATCCTTGGGTATTTCTTCACTGTACTGTGAGCAGTAATATAGTCATTGGAGCTGTAACTAAAGCTCAGGTCTCACCTTAGCAGGTAAGTAAAACAAACAAACAAGCAAACAAACAAAAAATAAAAGACTGCAGAACACAACACATTCAGATGATATAGAGAGCAGTCATATGTGAAATAGGTCCCTTAGACAGAAGAAAGTACTGAATATGAGATACAGAATTCCTGGGCTGAGGCCTCTAACCAGTGAACTAAAACATGGAAAAGATAGGAAATACATTGTATTGTTTTGGTAAAGAACATGTACATACCTTATTCACAATGAATACTGAGGGTAATCTGGAGGTTAGGTTTCTGAGCTCTGAGCAAAGAATCATGGGGATTGTGCTGTCCTTTTCAGATAGTTAACTGCCTGTCATTCTATATAAAGAGCTATTACCCTGATTTTTTACATGTTTATTCTAAGTTAATCACTTAGGTTTCATTCAGAAATAAGAAATATAGATACAGCCTGGGTGATTCATCCAATCTTTAAATAACTGTGTAAAACAGATTAAAAGTATCACAGCTTGGATGAAGGCTCATACAATAGAGAGTTTAGAAAACTACTTCATACAAGATATTTCACTTGTAAATGGCTGAAGTTAGATGAGATGAATTCTAAACAGAGACATTTTTTACATGATTTTACAGTCAATAGAGAGAAAAAGAAAATAAAAAGAAAATAATTATGTAGTATAACTTGTCTCATTTTGAAATAAGTTATTAGAATTTGTGAGATTAAAAATGTCACAACAGTGCCTATTTCTTTTGACTGGATGAACTAAGAAGGGAGTCAAGGTTAATTAGCTTGGATGTAGATGGTTACTCCACAGACATCTCCAATTTCTTATGATATACTCTGCCCTAAAAGACTTCTGATTTAGCAAGAGATGAGATTAGGTTTGAATCTAGCAAAGTTTGCAATGATGATAATAATATTTATGTGTTACTGAATATTACATAGTTTTGGAAGGTTTACCACATCTGTTGTGTAGCATGATGTTAATTGAATCTCTTTAATTCCTGTGAGCAAAGTTGATTATTTTGTGAAATTCTATGCAAACCTGACATTTGTGCTGATCAACTCCTCTAAAGACATTATTTATATCAACGTTTTATATGAAATGTGATCTTCTCTACAGTATGATGGGTCTAGAGGCTTATCTGCACTTCTCCATAATGATAGAATGAAGCATAATGAGTTCATTAATTACTTTTACTGGTGGCTTTTGCTGACATTTTTGCTGCTCTGGTCTACCAGTATTTGTGATTTTGTGATTGTTTCTTTGTTCATTTTCTGAAATTAGTGCAATTAAATGATAAAATAAACAAATAATAAATATTAGACTGAGCATCACCACCGCAGATGATGAAGAGATTGACAGCAGTTTCACAGAGACACTGCAGAGATGAGATTCTGACACCCCCCCCCCCCCGCCTCTGTGCCTGGCAAGGTCATGGAAAAGATGCTCCTGGAAGCAATGTCAAGGCACATGCAAGACAAAGAGGTGATCCAAGACAGCCAGAATGGCTTCCCCAAGGGCATATCATGGGTGGCTTTTTATGATGGAGTGACTGCATCGGTTGACAGAGGAAGACCAACCGATGTAATCTACCTGGACATCCGTAAGGCCTTTGACATGGTCCCTCAGTTACAAATCCTAAAGTTCCCCAAATAACTGGTAACCAACATGAGGAGGGACTGTCACTCTCTATGTCAATGACTAGCTGGAGTGAATTGAGCTCTGCCTGGGGATGGATGAGGAGCTGACCAAGAGTTTAAGGGTTAGGATTAAAGAGAAATCAGGGCTAGGTGACATTATAATGCGGGGCCTGCTACGGGCCACCAGACCAGGAAGAAAAATTGGATGAGGCCCTCTACAGACAGATTAGAGAAGCCTCATATTCACAAGCCTTGGTGTTCATGAAGGACATCAACCACCCTGATATCGGTTGAAGGAAAACACAGTAAGGTATAAGCAAACCAGGAAGTTCCTGAAATGTGTTTATGATAACATCCTTCTCCAAATGATAGAGGAGTATCCTGGTTTTAGTTGGGATAGAGTTAATTTTCTTCATAAGGGCTAGCATGTGTTACATTTAAGATTTAAAATAAGAATAATTCTGATAACAAACCGATGTTTTAGTTGTTGCAGAACAGTGTTTACACAAAGCCAAGGACTTTTCAGCTTCTCATGCTGCCCTATCAGCAAGGAGGCTGGGCGTGCACAAGGAGCTGGGAGGGGACAGAACCAGGACAGCTGACCCAAACAGTCCAAAGGGATATTCCATAACATATGACATCATGCAGAACAGTAAAAACTGTGAGGGTTGGCCAGAACAAGTGGCCACTGCACAGGGATAGGCTGGGCATCAGTCAGCAGGTGGTAAGAAATTGTGTTGTACATTGCTTGTCTTTAATATATATATTATTACTAATAATATTTTCCCCTTCTTCTTCTGTCCTATTTAACCATCTTTATCTCAACCCATGAGCTCTTATTTTTTTATTTCCTGATTCTCTTCCCCATCACACTGTGTTTGATCAGGGTGGAGGGGAGTGAGCAAACAGCTGTGTCGTGATTGGCTGCCTGCTGGGTTAAACTACAAGAAACCATCAAGGAGAGGTGCTATGCTGGACCTCATTCTCACTGACAAGGGGCTTGTTTGGAAGGTAAAGGCCAAATGCAGCCTTGGTTGCTCTGACCATGAAAGGATGGAGATCCTGAGGGCAGCAAGGATCATGCACAGTAAGCTCTCAACCCTGGAATTCAGGAGAGCAGATTTTGGACTTTTCAAGTATCTGCTCCATAGAGTACAGTGGGATAAGACCCTGGAAAGAGGAGGGCAGTAATAAATCCAGTTAATATCCAAGAATCACCTCCTTCAAGCTTAAGAGAGGCTCATCTCCATGAATTAGAAGTCTGTTAAAAATGACAGGAAGCTTGCAAGGCTGAACAGGGAGCTCCTGACCCAAAAAGGAGGCCTACAGTTAGTGGAAGCAAGAAAAGGTAACCAGGGAGGAAGGAATACAGACACTTTGTCTGAGCAGCTAGTGTTCAAGTTAAGAAATCTAAAGCCCAGATAGAATTGAACTTGTCCACGGATGACAAAGCCAGCAAGAAGGGCTTCTACAAGTACATCAATCACAAAAGAAAGACTAGGGAAGGTCTGGGCCTATGGCTGAATGAGATGGTATCCCTGGTTACACAGGACAAGGAAAAGGCTGAGATACTGAATGCCTTCTTTGCCTCAGTCTTCACAACCAAGACTGTCCTTCAGGAATCCCAGGTCCCAGAGATCAGGCTGAAAGGCTGGAGCAAGGAAACTACTCTTCAGTGCAATGCACATCAGGTCAGGGAATAGTTGAGCAAACTGGATGTTCATAAGTTCATGATTGCAGGACCACACTCTATAATAGTTACTTTACTGTTTAATAATGATTATATAATTAATATATTCATTTAATATATTTATGTAATATAATATAATGGAAACAGGATGAATGCCCAAAGACTGGAAGAAAACAAATGTTACTCCTGTCTTCAAGAAAAAAAAGGAAGAGGATGCAGGTATCCACAGTCTGGTCAACTTCATCCCATACCCTTTGAAGGTGATGGAGCAGCTAACCCTGGAAACTATTTCCAGGTACATGAAAGACATGAAACTCATCAGGAGTAGTCAGCATGTATTCTCCAAGAAGAAGTCATTCTTGAACAACTTGATAAGCTTCTGAAATGATCAACCTGATGTATGAGTAGTGGATATTATCTTCCTGAAATTCTGTAAGGCTTCTGACAATGTCCCCAGTAAGATCCTCATAGACAAGCTGTTGATGTATGGGCTGAATGGGAAGACAGTGAGGAGGAGTAAAAACTGGTTGAATGATCAAGCTTTAAAGATGGTAACCAGTGTTGTAAAGTCTAGCTGGAGGCAGTAATAAGCAATGAATCACTGGTGTCAGTAGTGGACCCAGTTGTATTTCACATCCTCATTAATGATTTGGATGATGGGACAGAGAGTACCCTCAGCAAGTTTTCACGAGACAAAAGTGGGAGGAGTGGTGGATAGACCAAAGGGTTGTGATGTCATCCAGAGTAACCTTGACAACCTTGCCTGGAGAGGTAGGCTGACAAGGATGTCATGAAGGAAAGTAAAAAGGAGAAGAGCAAAGTCGTTCACCTGTGGAGGAACAACCCCAGACACTAGTACATGCTAGGGACCATCTAACTGGAAAGTAGCTTTACGAAAAAGGCTTTGGGAATCCTGGTAGACACCAAGTTGAACATGTACCTGCAATGTGCCGTTGCCACAAAGAGGGGTTATGGTATTATTGACTGAATTAGGCAAAGTATTGCCAGCATGCGTGGTGGTTTTACTTGGGTGGGCAACCAAGATCCACCTTAGCTGCTGGGGGGGGGGGGGGGGGGGGGGGGGGGGGGGGGGGCGCACAAGAGATGGGGAAGGGACACAGCCAGGACACTTGACCCAAACTGAGCAAAGGGACATAACACATGACTTCATGCTCAGCAATAAAAGCTGAAATAGCTGAACATCTGCCTGTCAATGGGAAGTAGTGAATTAATTTCCTGTTTTTCTTTGCTTGCGAGTGAAGCTTTTGCTTTACCTTTTCTACTGTCTTTATCTCAACCCGTGAGTTTTCTCACTTTTATTTTTCCAGTTCTCTCCCCCATCCCACAGCTAGGGGAGTGAGTGAGGGGCTGTATGGCACTTAAATGCCTGCTGGAGTTAAACCACAACACCATTAAGCAAGTCTTTCCTGCTAAAGCCTTTCCACAATCAGCATCCCAATGTAACAATCCAAGCAGCCATGGATCTTCCTTCCTTTCAGCTCATCCTTATTGATTTCTATATCTTTTCAAAATATTCTTTTAATTAATCCAGTAAAATTACATGCTTTTTTAATTCTTTGTAATGTCACTACTTACTGTGTTTTATGTTAATAATTGAACACAATGAAATTTTTAAAGAAATATCAAAGTGCTCACTGATGAAGTTTCCAAAAACTCAGGTATACACATGTTTACACATAATGACCTTCTGATCTCTAAGACAATTTAGCATGATGTTAAACAGCAATGCATTATTAAAAGTTGAATTTACATTTCATTTAACTTATTACATAGAAATTAAAAACTCTGTTAATAGTTTATAGCCTTTTTCTTAATACCAGTCAATTTCCATCTCTCATCAGTCACAACTGCATATTGACAAGCTCATGATAAAATACAGTCAATACAATTCTAAATTTGTGGTATTCAGGATATTAAAGAATATGATGAAATTAATTAAAATACATTAACCCATATATTGCCTGAAGTCCTTGAGATATTACCTGGAAACAGGCTTAGATTTTGGTATGCAAAATCTTCTATCTAGCAGTTAAATTAGACAATATAAGGTGGAATTAAAAACTCATCTTTTTTTTTTTTTTTCTCCCAAAATTCCATTCATAGAAATAGGTTCTAGTGTGTGTGTGTCTTTGTGTTAATAATTACAGATGAAAGCAGAATACTTTAAATTTTCTGTCTCTCCCTCTCCCTTTCTCCCTCTCTCTTTCTCTGAAGGCTATCATCTGCAAATCTTCTAACACCATTCCTGAAAAAATTCTCCTCTTCCTCATCCATCTTTGATTTTTTTTTTTTTTCTGGAGGGATAAAAGCAAGGTTTTCATAAGGCTGAAGATATCAACAAAAACCTTTATTTGTGCTTGCACTATTTTAAATTTCCTCTGAAAATAACTTTCTGAAAAATTATGAGACCAATCCCAATAGTTTAAGACATTTTAATAATTTTCCTTAGAAGAATGCAGATGTGATGATGAGACTGCAACTTTTCCTGAATGTATTGTTGTAGTTTAATTCTAGAGAAGGGAAAAGAATTTCAGGATCCTAAATTTCATTGTTAAATGTGTCCATTATGCCCCATGAATATTCAGCAAGTCATAGACTTGAATTTATTAGGTGGGGGTACATCAATATAGGAATTTAAATTCACTTCCTGAAAGTAAATTAAATAGCCAGATATATGACTACACATAGTAACATCAGATTTTGATTTTAAAGGGCAGCATTTCCTATCAGCTACTACTAAAATGCTGTACAAATTACATCACATTTTAAGAAAGGAAAATAATTCCATAGGCTCCAGGAGTACCAGCAGCATCTAATACAGCTAATAGACATATTAAAAGTATTGGAACTGAAATGTACTCATGTTTCTACAGATTACCAAGGCAGCAAATCAGTTCTAGACATATGGGACAGACATGCAGTGTAATTTTGAGATTCCCTAACTTGTCTGAAACATCTGCTTGAAATGGACAGATATAATGCAGGATCCACGATAGCTGTGCATGCCATAAATTGGCAGGTTAGTAGCACAAGTATTGTGTTGTGCTTATGTAAATAAGCTGAATCATGTCTTTAATATCCTTTTAAGTGTAATGGAATATTGTCCCTGTCATTCCACAGTCCATCTTGTCTTTTGTCAAGTCTGTGTGCCCCAGACAGGTGACTTAGATTCTGTATATTACTTGGCTTCCAGCTTTTACTCCAGAAGAGCACAAGTGTTTCATAACCATGTCATACCTGCCATCTCTGTATAAATATCTGAGATATCCTATATTGTCTTAAGTGGCACTAGATGTGTATGTGGAGGCAGCTGAATATCATCTGGGTTTCTGCATATCTTATGGTTACAGATGTCATCCCAGGGAGAGATGAAAATCCTTTCTGACTTCCATGATTTCATTGAATACCTCACAATGCCTGCAATGGGTGTTAGAAAAAAAAAGCTAGATTGCATACAAATATTATGGCTTGAGTCTTTTTATCATATATAGATGGCATGGTTTAAGATTCTGGTCTGAGGTGTTGTAGGAGTGTACTGCCCCCTAACCTGACCTTTCACTGATAACCCTGCTTGGGCACTAACCATCAGTGGGAGCCATGATAAATGCATCTGGTCATCATAGCTGAACCAGGGTCAAGGTAGATTTAGGGGAGATAGAACCAAAAGCTAACAGAGTATGCATCAACAAAATATGCTGGTATGCAAATATGACTAGTAGTCAATCATCTTACAACATAAATAGGGAATATCCCAGAGCCCATTGAACTCTCCTGTATTTCCTGTACAAGGATCTTACCCTTGAGCAGGAACATCTCTCAAGGTTACTCCTCAAGGTCTGGAGATTCCTTACCTGAGACAGACACTTGATAAAAGCCAGATTTGGATAGGGTCTTGGCCAACCTGATCTAGTGGGTGGCATCCCTGCCTATCGCAGGAGGGTTGGAACAAGATGATCTTTAAGGTCCCTTCCAACCCAAACCATTCTATGATTCTATGATTCTATAAGTGACTAAGAGTTAGCTGGTTGAAACTTCTCAAGCAATTTGCTAAGCATACTGAAACTTTGTAATCTTAAATAAGTGATATAAGGATTGACTGTGCATGTAATCCTTTAGGCATAAACCCTGAAGTCTGGGATAGGATACGGGGATTGGGATAAGATTTAGTTGTGTATAGACTTCTCGGAGCTTGCATGGCAAAAAGAACACCATTCTGAACCTTGTGACTCAATGTGAAGGTCTCCCTGATGTTTTATAATACAGTAAATAATTGAGTGAATTTACCATCACAAATCCTGTTAATGTCCCATTTGCCATTATAATTTTGTTAAATCATTGTCTTATTCATGATTAAACCCTGCTAAATCACTATTTTCATCAAAAAAAAAATAAATTGTTGCTTCCCTGTTATGAAGTGAAGTGCATAATTCCTTTCACAACAGTTACATCACTTCTGACTGCTGGGACCAAGAGGACATAAATCTCTCAAGGATATTATGTTATCTCTGTTGTATTTGAATGCCCTTCATGAATGCTGTGGTCTCCTTAGAGTATCTTATGCAGTACTAGATATCTATTTGTGTCCAACTGAATTAACTGTTATATTTGGATAATACTTAGGTGACTGTAACTTGTAGCTGTATATAATCTGTATATTATTCTATTTGTTTAAATCACAAGTTCAACTTCCTTTTTTTACCAGGCAGAGAAATATTTACAAGAATTCAATACAATGTTCAAACCACTGTTTATATTTAATATTAAAAAAGCGTTGTTTTAATTTAATATTGTAACATACACCTTCTTCTGATCAAATTGTACAGCAGCAAAATAATTAGTGTAACAAAAAAGATACCCATAGAACAATTTTGTTAAACATTTACAGCTATTTTTAATTGTCATTTGGAAAAACAAACAAACAACTGTTGAAATTCTGAAATCATAAACTTTAGGTGATGCAGATAGGGTCAAATTTCCATTTTCTTTATGGCAAAAAGCTCAGTGTAAGAGAGAAAATACTGCCATTTCTCTGCATTATACCAACATTCTCAAAGCTTTTAAACTAATATTTCTTTAATAATTCAATACAGGATCTCACCACTTTACATTTTTGAAGATATGATATGTTGAGTATGAATTTTAATGGTATTATAGCAAGAATCCAAAGCACAAATTTCTTAGCTTTTGTCATCTTGATAAGCACAACTATTTTCCACAGATGAGAAAAAAAAAAAAAAGAAAAAAAAAAGGAAAAAAAAAACGTTTTCTATCAATAGAAAAGGGAGATTCAATTTATTTATTGCTGACTCTGGTGACTACAACAACGCATGAACAATTGTTTATAGCATGTTGTTTATAGCATAGTATATATTTGTTTAAAGATGCAGTTTTAAGGCTTTTTGCATCAAAACACAAGTGAAAATATGTCAGAGGATATAAAAATATAACTGGTTAATTTTCACAATGGGTTTCAGAAATGTAAATAAAATTACAATAACAAGGTAAACAGAGTAATTTAAAATCTTAGACATTTTTTTTCAGATCCCATCTGTCATTCTACTTTTTTTATTACAGGAGGTCAATGTATCCTTGGCACTTATGTTTATTTACACACATAAATATCCAGAGTAACTCCATCAAAATCAAATGTACTACTGTTGTAAAATTTAATTGAAACATACTATATCCCATAAAAATATTTTACTTTATACATGGGTCTCAAGCAGTTAAACAGACCACTATATTAATTTGTTAGGATGCACTGTAGAAGAAAACAAGAAGAATTTTTCACAGCCACTGGTAGAAGAGATTCACTGATTATTTCAGACATGGCAAGTCTATCTACGGTTTTGTGTATTATGTCATATACAAAGAGGAGATCACATGTATAACTCTCAGTTCTGTTAGAGAGCTGGTGAACAGAGCAGTGAGGCAGATGCATGTGTCTAGCATGTACTTTCTAAAATGTCTAAAGCAATGAAGTATATAGCTTTCTAAGAGAGAGAGGAGTAAATCAAATCTCTGGGCTACCAGCTACCAGCAGGGAAATGCATAATTTTGGGGTCTGCTGTCATTTATACTGTACTTCACAGATGTTGAGTAAGCAGTATTTTACCAAAACTTCAAGGGAAACTAAGACGCACACACCCCCCCAAAAAAAAAAAAAAATGCATAGCTATAATGCACACTAGAGCTATGACCTGAGTGCAGAATTTTGCTTTGAATAATCTAATAAATCATGTTGTTCCGTATGTTATTTAGGTGTCAGTAGATCTTCTCAGAAAGGTACAGTGTTTTGCCACACTTGGTTATAACACTAGACTTACCAGCAACAGCCTTAGCAACATTGCCACCTACATCAACGAACTGATCTGGGGGATCTCCAAAAAACAAATCAACCTCTGTCATTTTTTTTTTCTTAGACCCTGAGGAACAGATCAAAGCTAACATTAGAGAAAAAACATGAGAATGGGAAATGTGACTAATATCTGGTTGCTATTGAAAAGAGATTTTGAACAGTGATATTGATCTGTATGTTCAGTTTTTCTTCACGTGAAAGATGAGATTGGTCTTGACATTTCTAGGTCCACAAAATTAATCACATTCAAAACAAAATAAAACAAAACAAACAAAGCAAAAGGATAATGATAGAGTACAGCTGAGAATAGAAACTTGGTCATTAATTTATCCCTTAAGTTTTAGTTTGTAAGATAATGTCTAGGCTTGTTATTTAAACTACCACACAAAGAGTTATATAGTATACATAAGTGTAGTCACTACATACAACTTACATTTAGACAGAAAAATAAGTAAAGCCATTGCTCATTATGTAACTGGACTCTTATGTTAAGACTTATTTATAGCAAACATGTAAAGGAGCAAACATAAAAAGATGTTATCAACTAATTAAAACTTAACTCCAGCTCTCAAAATATTAAAAGAATGTATGTTTCTGAATGCATTAAACATTGTTCTCATTTTGTAGTTATGATGGGTTTTACCCCAAGGTCTAGTCCTTGTTATAGTACTGAATTCTATCAGAGGAACCACCAATATTCACTGTGAAATTCATGACAAGAAGAGGTGAACTTATGTTTTCATAAAATTTAGTCATTCTTAAGGATTCTCACAAGAACTACTGAATGAAATATTTAGTGAGGTACTTCTGAAATAACAAATTAAATACTTAAAAACTCATATAATAGCCAAGAAAAAACAGACAAACAAACAAACAAACAAAACAAAACAACAACATAATATCAAAGGCTGTCATAATAACATAATATCATTGCTGTCAGTAGCATAATGCTTTTCTTATTATATAAAATAAGTGCATAGAAGAACAACATTAAGTGAATGTTGAATTGCTGCTGGACCTAATACTAACAAACAGAGATGGCCTAGTTGGAAATGTGAAGTCTGAAAGCAGTCTTGGCTACACTGATCAAGAGATATTGGAGTTCTTGATCCTGTGAGGAGAAAGCAGGGCAAAAAAGTAGGACTGCAACCCTAGATTTCAAGAGAGATAACTTTGACCGCTTCACGGACCTAATTGGAGGAATCCCCTGGGCCCTAGAGGGAAGTGGGCCCTAGTTGGGCCCAGGAGAGTTGGCTAATATGCAGGATCTGTGCTCAGGATCTGTGCGTCCCTACAAGAAAGAAATCAAGCAAGGGAGACAGGAGACCTGCGTGGATGGGAAAGGAGCTCTTGGGAAAACTTAAACAGAAGAAAAAATCATACTTGATATGGAAGAAGGGACAGACCACTTGGGTGGAATATGGGAACATTGTTAGAGAATGCAGGGATGCAATGAGGAAGGCCAAGGCCCATTTAGAATGAAATATGGCAAGGGTTGTGAACAACAACACGAGGGGCTTCTTCAAATACCTCAGCAGCAAAAGGAAGGCTAAGGAATATTATTTAGACAAACTAGCCACCCACAAATCTACAGGTCCCGATGGGTGCTGAAGGAGCTGGTGGATGTGACTTGCTGGGCCAATTTCTGTCATTTATCAGTGGTCAGGGTCATCCAGAGATGTCCCTGATGACTGGAGACCTGCTAATGTGACACTCATCTATAAGAAATATCATACGGAGGACCCAGGAAACTACAGGCCTGTCAGCCTAACGTTGGTGCCAAGAAAGGAGATGGAACAGGTCATCTTGAATGCAATCACACAGGATATGTGGGACAGCCAGGGGATCAGGCCCAGTCAGCATGGGTTCATGAAAGGCAAGTCCTGCCTGATCAATCTCATCCGCTTCTATGGCCAGGTAACCCCCCTGGTGGACGAGGGAGTTGCTGTTGATGTAGTCTACCTAGACTTCAGCAAAGTCTTTGACACAGTCTTCCACAGTATTCTCCTGGAGAAGCTGGCAGCCCATGTGTCCTGGTTCCAGTTAGGACAGAGTTAATTTTCCTCATAGTAGCTGGTAGGGTGCTATGTTTTGGATTAGGATGAGAAGAGCGCTGATAACATGCTGATGTTTTAATTGTTGCAGAGCAGTGCTTACACCAGGCCAAGGACTTTTCAGCTTCTCGCTCTGTCCTGCCAGCGAGCAGGCTAGGGGTGCAGCAGGAGCTGGGAGGAGACAGACCCAGGACAGCTGACCCAAACTGGCCAAAGGGGTATTCCATACCATCTGACGTCATGCTAAACAATATATAGGGGTGGCTGGCTGGGGTAGGGGGCCGGCTGCTCAGGGATAGGCTGGGCATCGGTCAGCAGGTGGTGAGCAATTGCATTGTGCATCACTTGTTTTCTTACACATCATTATTATTAATACTATTATCATTATCACTATTATTATTATTTTTATTATTATATTCCTGTCTTAATAAACTGTCTTTATCTCAACTCACAGGCTTCATTTTCCCGTTTCTCTCCCCCATCCCAGAGAGGGAGGGGGGAGGGTGAGCGAACGGCTGTGTGGTGTTTAGCTGCCAGCTGGGTTAAACCACAACACCATGGCTTAGACAAGTACACTCTTTGCTAGGTTAAAAACTGGCTATACAACCATGCCCAGAGAGTAGCTGTGAAAGAAGTGAAATCCGCCTGGCAACCGGTCACCAGTGGTGTTCTCCAGGGGTCAGTGTTGGGGCCCATCCTCTTTAATATCTACTGATGATTTGGATGAGGAAATTGAGTGCACCCTCAGTAAGCTCGCAGATGACACCAATCTGGGGGAAGTGTTGATCTACTGGAGGGTAAGAAGGCCCTGCAGAGGGACCTGGACATGTTGGATCAATGGGCAGAGGCCAATGGACTGAGGCTCAACATGGCTAAGTGCAGGATCCTGCAGTTTGGCCACAATAACCCCATGCAACAATATAGGCTTGGGGTAGAGTGGCTGGAAAGCTGTGCAGAGGAAAAGGAACTGGGGGTGCTGATTGATGCTCGGCTGAACATGAGCTGGCAGTGTGCCCAGGTGGCCAAGAAGGCCAACGGCATCCTGGCTTGTATCAGAAATAATGTAACCAGTAGGACCATGGAGGTAATTGCCCTTTACTCTTCTCTGGTGAGGCCTCACCTCTAGTACTGTTTTCAGTTTGGGGCAGAAAAGAGGGGAATTATCACCTTCCTTTTCTTGCTGGGGATATGTTGCCTGATGCAGCCCAGGATATCATTAACCTTGTTTGCACTATGAACACAATGCTGACTCATGCATTTTGTGTATACCAAGACATCCAGGTCCTTTTCTACCAGGCTGCTATCCATCTGTGTTGACCCGAATATGTACTGGTGCCTGGGGTTGTTCCTCTGCAGGTGAAGGACTTTGCAAGTCTTGTTGAACTTCATGAGGTTCCATTTTTCCATTCTGTTGAAGTCTCTCTGGATGACAACACAACCCTTTGGTGTATCTGTCTCTCCTTGTTTTGTGTCATATGCAGTCTTGCTGAGGGTATGTCATCCAGATCAATAACGAAGGCATTGAACAGGATTGGACTTGGTGTTGACCTCTGGGTTACACCATACAATTCAATGATCACAACATAGACTGCTAATTGTACTTGAGATATTTTAAGGTACTCAAGTCATGTATGTGGAAATGACAAATGTGACCCATGATTCAGGGATATCCTGCCCCTACTGTAGTATTGGCTGAAAGCCAGGTGAGATAACACTGATTATTTCAAATGATTCTAGACACTACTGTCTGTGCAACTAAGACCCAACTGTGTCTTGAATGTCAGTCTGAATTCAGACCCAGACTATAGACATGTGTAAAATTAGTCATCCACTTTTAAAAGTTATCATTTAAAAGATAGAGATATGTTTTTAAATTTCCATTATATTCAATGGAGACCTAGTTGTGGATTCAGTTGCTTAAATATAGTCATTTTTATAATATGGTATGACTTAGTGTGTCCTGTTGGATTCTCGGATACTTGACCAGAAGAGTGAATATCTGCCATAAATCCTGTGACATAAATGCCAGGCTTAAGGACTGTGGTGGTTTTTACCTTGCTGGGCAGCTGAACTCCACCACAGCCACTCTCTCATTCGCCCTCCTTAGAAGAAGATCCCATAGGCTGCTGCAGGGAAAATTAACTCCATCCCAGCTAGACCCAGCACTGGTACATATCTCAAAAACTTAGAAAGCAGAAATAGCACTTTAAATAGCACTTTTTGTTGTTGGTGGTGGTTTGTTTGTTTGTTTTTGTTTTCTTTTGTTTGTTTAGGCAATTGAACCCCACTTTATATAACCACAGTGTGTAGTAGGGTCTTAGACACTTTGCTTGCCTGGGGAAAAAAAAAAAAAAAAAAAAAAAAAAAAAAAACCAACAGTATTAGTTTTGATTCAATATTTCTACAGTCTAGAGCTGAATTTGATTCCCCATAAAGTTCATATTTCTCCTTAAAATCTCACTGTTCCAGATCAATACATATCTCAGGTTTAATCACTGATTACTCTTTCATAATATCTTTTGCACCAGGTTATTTTATTGTGAAAGACATAATTAATGTGTTAATGAAAGTGATTCTATAATGAGAATTAGCATGAATTAGTTTATGAACTAGACAATGAAGACTTAGGAAGATATTGACAAGAGACAGTAATGATGAGACCAGGAATTTATACTGGATTCCATACATGGAATCCTTAACTTTATCAAACTAAATGTTTAGCAAAACATTCAATATGTTTAGCTGGGCAAAATATTTATGAAATGCTGAAAAAATGCTGCAGAAACATTATATCTATAAACTGGCTGAAATATTAAAAATTTAACTATGCTTCCACTCAGGTGTATGAGTCCTTAATGTAAGTGCATGAAATTAAGGATCCTGTTTGCTCAAATATAGAATCATAGAATAGTTTGGATTGGAAAGGACCCTAAAGGATCATCTAGTTCATTAAAGATCATCTAGTTCCAATCCCTGTACAATGGGCAGGGGCACCTCCCACTAGACTAGGCTGCTCAAAGTCCCATCCAGCCTGGCCTTAAACACTTCCAGGGATGGGGTACCCACAACTTCTGTGGGCCTCACCACCCTCATAGTAAAGAATTTCTTCCTCTTATCTAATCAAATCTACTTTTTTTTTTTTTTTTTTTAATACATATATATATATATATATATATATACAAAATCATAGAATGGTTGATGTTGGAAGGGACCTCTGGAGATCATCTAGTCCAACGCCCCTACTCAAGCAGGGTCACCTAAAGCACATTGCATAGGATCATTTCCAGGTGGATTTTGAATATCTCGAGAGAAGGAGACTCCACAGCCTCTCCCAGCAACCTGCTCCAGTGCTCTGTCACCGTCACAATGAAGAAGTGATTTCTCATATTCAGCTGGAACTTCCTGTGTTTCAGTTTGCACCAGTTGCCTTTTGTCTTGTCACAGGGCACCACTGAAAAGAGTCTTGGTATCCTCCCTTACGATATTTATATAAGTTGATAAAATCCCCCTCTCATCCTTTTCTTCTCCAGGCTGAGCAGGACCAGCTTTCTCAGCCTCTCCTCACATGGAGCACCAGTCCCCCTAACTATTTTTGTAGCCCTCCAATAAATTCTCCTCAGTAGTTCTATGTCCCTCTTCTACTGGGGAGCCCAGGAATGGGCACAGTACTTCAAATGTCACCTCAGCACTGCTAAGTAGAGGGGGAGCACAACCATTTTTGACCAGCCAGCACCTCTCTTCCTAATGCAGCCCAGGATACTATTGGTCCTGCACCTGGGGCACAACAACCCTGAGAAGCACTGCAGGCTGGGAGATGAGTGGTTGGAAAGCTGCCTGGCAGAGAAGGACCTGGGAGTACTGGTTGATAGTTAGCTGAATATGAGCCAGCAGTGTGCTCAGGTGGCCAAGAAGGCCAACAGCATCCTGGCTTGCATAAGAAACAGTGGGGCCAGCAGGGCTAGGGAAGTGATTGTGCCCCTGTACTCGGCTCTGGTGAGGCCGCACCTCGAGTACTGTGTTCAGTTTTGGGCCCCTCGCTACACGAAGGACAGCGAGGTGCTCGAACGAGTCCAGAGAAGGGCAACAAAGCTGGTGAGAGGTCTGGAGAACAAGTCTTACAAGGAGCAGCTGAGGGAGCTGGGTTTGTTCAGCCTGGAAAAGAGAAGGCTCAAGGGCGACCTTAGCGCACTCTACAGGTACCTTAAAGGAGGCTGTAGAGAGGTGGGGGTTGGTTTATTCTCCCACATGCCTGGTGACAGGACAAGGGGGAATGGGCTAAAGTTGTGCCAGGGGCAGTTTAGGTTGGATATTAGGAAGAACCTCTTTACTGAAAGGGTTGTTAGGCATTGGAATAGGCTGCCCAGGGAAGTGGTTGAGTCACCATCCCTGGAGGTCTTCAAAAGATGTTTAGATGTAGAGCTTAGTGACATGGTTTAGTGGAGGACTTGTTAGTGTTAGGTCAGAGGTTGGACTAGATGATCTTGGAGGTCTCTTCCAACCTAGATGATTTCATGACTCTGTGATTCTTGGCCATAAGGGCCCATTGCCAGCTCATGGTTAACTTGCTGTCCACTAGGACTCCAAGGTCCTTGTCTGTAGAGCTTCTTTCAGTCAGGAAAGCCCAAAACCTGTATTGGTGTATGGGGTTATTCCTCCTAGGTGTGGGACCCTGTATTTTCCTTTGTTGAACTTCATGAGGTTCCTCTCCTTGCAGCTATCCAGCATGTCCAGGTCTCTGTGAATGCAGCCTTCTGGTTTATCAGTGACTCCTCACAGTTTTCTATCATCAGCAAACTTGCTTAGGGCGTGCTCTCCCTTCATCCAGGTCATTGATAGATAAGTTGAACAAGACTGGACCCAGTACTGACATCTGGCCTTATCAGTAAAGACTGAAGCAAAGAAAGCATTCAGTAATTCTGCCTTCTCTGTATCCTTCTTCCCAGGGCACCCACCTCATTAAGCAGAAGGCCCACGTTTTCCCTAGTCTTTCTTTTACTTCTGATGTATTTTAAGAAGCCCTTCTTGATGTCCTCGACATTCCTTGCCAGATATAATTCCCAATGGACCTTAGCCTTCCTTGTTACATTGCAGCATGCTCTGATAACATTCCTGTATTCCTCCCAAGTGTTCTGTCCATTTCTCTACATTCTGTAAGCTTTCTTCCTCTTCTATTTGAATTTTTCCAGGAGCTTCTTCCTCATCTATGCAGGTCTTCTGTCCTCTTTGACTGATTTCTTACCCATAGATATGCACTGATCTTGATCTTGGAGGAAGTGATGCTTGAATATTAGCCAGCTTTTTTTGACCCCCATTCCTTCTAGGGTCTTAACCCTTGGGATTTCTCCAAGTAGGCCCTTGAAGAAACCACAGTTTGCTCTCCTGAAGTCCAATGTTGCAATCCTACATATTGTCCTGTTTCCTCCATGCAGGTTCCTGAACTCTACCTGCTCAAGGCCACTGTAGTCAAGACCGCCCTCAGCCTTCACATCTCCAACTGGTCTTCCTTTATTTGTTAGTACAAGGTCTAGCAGAACACCTCTCATTTTTAGCTCCACCACCACTTGTATCAAAAAGTTATCATCAGTGCTCTGCAGGAATCTTCTGAACTGTTTATGCCTAGCTGTGTTGTCTTTCCACCAAATATCAGGGTGGTTGAAGTACCCCACGGGAACCAGGTCTCTGATTATGAGGCTGCTTACGGCTCTCTGTAGAATGCCTCATTGACTTCTTCTTCCCGATCAGGTGGCCCATAGTAAACACCCACAACTGTGTCACAAATATTAGTCTGCTGTTTAATCCTTACCTATAAGCTCATGACTTGCTCTTCATACACCCCAGGGCACAGGGAGAGGGAAAAACAAACACACAAACAAACAACAACAACAAACTGGTGGCTTAAGATAAGGGCAGGGAGATCACTCACCAATTACTTTCATGGGCAAAACAGCCTCTGCATAGGGAAGATTAATTTAATTTATTTTCAATTTATAGTAGTATATAGTAGTGAGAACTAAAAGCAAACTAAAACCACCCTCTCCCCATCCACCTCTTCCCCTGAGCAGTTCAGGGGGATGGAGCATAGGGTTGTGATCAGTCCATAATACTTCATCTCTTTTGTTCCTTCATCTTCACTCTCTTCCTTTACTCCACTGTGGTGTTCCATCCCATAGGATACAATCCTTCAGGAATTGATCCAGCTTGGGCTTCTTAAGGGCTGCAGTTCCTCAAGAACTGTTCCATCATGGGTCCATACCATGTGGTACAATCTACAAGGACAGACTGGGTCCTTCCTGTGCTGGAACTCCTGCTGGGCCTGCAGCTCCACCATAGGCTACTGTCCATGGGCTGCAGTTCCATTCAGGAAACTGTTCCACAGTGGGCTCCTCCATGGGCTGTAGCAGGGATATCTGCTCTGGCATGGTACACAATGGGCTACAGGGGAACAGCCTGCTCCACCATGGTCCTCTCCATGGGCTTCAGGAGAACTCCTGCTTGCCTGGAACAAGTGCCTGGAACACCTCCTCCCCCTCCTTCTTCACTGAACTTAGCGTATGCAGGGTTATTTTTCTCAACATTTTCTCACTTCTCTCTCCCAGATGCTGTTACACAGCATTTTTTCCTTTCTTAAATATGTTAAACATCATAAAGACACAAACTAGCATCACTCATTGGCTGAGCTTTTGCCACCCGTGGGTCCCTTTTGAAGCTGACTGCAACTGGCTGTTATCTAACTTGGGGCAACTTCTGGTCTTTTCTCATAGAAGTCACCCCTGCAGCTCCCCTGGTACCAAAACCTTAACACAAGAATCCAATGCAACATGAAATACTTTGAGTTTGGTTTTCAGCCCACTTTGAATTCTGAGTGACTAAATTTTCACATTCTGAGTTGTCTTGGTTTTGCTGTTTAACAAACATGAACAGTGTCCCACTAGATAGACTCTAGTTTACAACCAAATCCCATAGAAATACTTTTTTAAATTGTCAGAAGTAGAAAAAAAATGAGACAGTATCTGGATGAGTGACAGGGTTTCACCATTTGTTTCTTTGTACTTGAAGATCTTTTATCCTCTAGCCACAGCAAGAATATATATTTTTTCTTCCTTTCACAGGTCTTTTATTTTCTGTCTCCGTTTACTGCTTATATATTACAACACTAGTCTGCTAAAGAAAAATAACAAATCTAGAAATATCCCAGTAAGAAAGATCAGTGAGTACCACTCTCAATCAGTAGGGGTATCTTAAAGGACATGATTTGCTCATGGCAACTAGCCATTCCCCAAGAGTGATGCTTAACTGTATGCAGGAACTACACGTTTAAGGCAACAGATTTTAGTTATACTACCAGAGAAAGTGTTTTTACCTATCGAAGTTATAGAGGGCAAATCAGAGTAAAGTGGTGATGATTTTGTTCCTGAATACCTAGAACTGAAAATTCAGATGAAAAATTAAAAGAAATTCCACATGGTCCATAAAACTCTGTTCATGGTACTACTGCTGATGGTGTTGAGAGCCTCCATTTGCTTTGCAATATCTGACTCTCCCAAGCCATTAGTCCACTGGTAAATGAACTGATGTCTAGCCCCATGACAGTGTCTTTCAGAACACTTATTTCTTTGTGAGAAAGAAGAAGTAAAAGCTTAAGCGCTTGGGTTGGAAGGGACATTAAAGATCATCTAAATTCCATCCACACGCACACATCATAGGCACTAGATCAGGCTGGCCAAGACCACATCCTGCCTGGCCTTGACCATCTTCAGGGATGGGGCACCCACAAACTCTCTGGGCAACCTTCTTCCAGTGTCTCACCACCCTCTGAGTAAAGAATTTCTTCCTAACATCCAATCTAAATCTCCCTTCTTTCAGTTTAAAACCATTCCCCCTTGTCTTATCATTATCTACATGAGTAAAGAGTCCTTCTCCACCCTTTTTGTAAGAACCCTTTAAGCACTGAAAGGCCACAATGAGGTCTCCACGGAACCTTCTCTTCTCTAGGTTGAACATCCCCAGCTGTCTCAGACTTTCTTCATAGGAGAGGTGTTACAGCCCTCTCATCATTTTTTGTAGCCCTACTCTGGACTTCCTCTAACAGGTCCACATCTTTCTTATGCTGGGGTCCCCAGACCTGGGTGTAGTATTCCAGGTGGGGCCTCATGAGAGCAGAGTAGAGGAGGACAATCATCTCCCTCGACCTGCTGGTCACACCTCTTTTGATGCAGCCCAGGATGTAGTTGGCTTTCTGGGCTGCAAGTGTGCACTGCCAGCTCATGTTGAGTGTTTTGTCCACTAGAACCCACAAGTCCTTCTTTGCAGGGCTGCTCTCAATGAGTTTTTCTCCCAGTCTGTACTGTCTGGGATTGCCCCTACTAAGGTACAGCACCTTGCACTTGGGCTTGTTGAACCTCATGCAGTTCACGTGGGGCCACTTCTCCAGCCTGTCCTGGTCCCTTTGAATGGCATCCCTTCCTTCTGTTGCATCAGCTGCACCATTCAGCTTGGTGTCATCTGAAAACTTGCTGAGGGTGCACTCAATCCCATCATCTATGTCATTAATAAAAATATTGAAAAGCACTAATCCTAAAACAGAACACTAAGGAATACCACTCGTCACCAGCCTCCAAATGGACATAGAACCATTGAGCACTGCTCTCTGGGTGAAGCCATTGAGCCGATTACTTATCCACTAGATGGTCCACCCTACCTTTCCAATTTAGAGATTAGGATGTCGCGTGGGACTGTGTCAAAGGCCTTATAAAGTCCAAATAGCTGACATCAGTCAGTCTTCCCTTATCGACTGATGCAGTCACTCCATCATAGAAGGCCACCAGATTGGTCAGGCATGATTTACCCTTGGTAAAGCCATCCTGGATGTCTCAGATCACCTCCTTGTCCTGCGTGTGCCTTAACATTGTCTCCAGGAAGATTCGTTCCATGACCTTGCCAGGCACAGAGGTGAGGCTCACTAGTCTGTAGTTCCCCAGGCCTTCCTTTCTGCCCTATTTAAAAATGGGAGTGATGTTTCATTTTTTCCAGTCACCAGGGACTTCACCTGACTGTCATGATTTTTCAGATATGATGGAGAGTGGCTTGGCGACTACATTAGCCAATTCATTCAGGTCCCTGGGATGCATGTCATAAGGGCCCATAGAATTGTAGTTATTAAGTTGTGTCAGGAGGTCACAAACGTGTTCTTCACTTACAGTAGGAGGGCCTCCAATCCCCTGCCCCTGCCTAGAGGTTAGGGGACACAAGAGATGTGGGAAGCCTGACTACTAGTGAAGACCGAGGCAAAGAAGTTAAGTACTTTTGCTTTCTCCACATCTGCCATTACCTGTTCTCCATCTTCATTTGTCAGAGGCAGTACACTCTCCCTAGTTTTAATTTCAAGGCCAATGTAACTGTAGAACCCCTTCTTGTTATTCTTTGCATCCTTTGCCAAGTTTAGTTCCATCTGTGCCTTGGTTTTCCTGATCCCATTCCCACACATCAGGACAACGTTTCTGTACTCTTCTGGGGGCACATGGCACTGTTTCTACCATCTGTGCATTTCCTTCTTTTGCCTAAGTTTGACCAGCAGATCCTTATTCAGCCAAGCTGGTTTCCTACCTTCCCTGCTTGATTTATTGCATATGGGAATAGAGAGCTCTTGCACTCAAAGGAAAATATCCTTAAAGTGTTGCCAGCTCTGATCAGATCCTCTGTCCCTAAGGACCATGTCCCATGTGATCTCCTCCACTAATTCTTTGAACAGATTGAATTTAACTCTTCTGAAGTTCAGGGTCCTGACTTTGTTCTTAGTCAGGCCCATGTCCCTTGAGATCACAAACTCAACCAGGGTGTGGTCACTGCAACCTAGGTTTCCTCCATTTTTAAACTCTTTAATGAGCTCTTCTGCATTGGTGAGCACCAGGCCCAGTAACACTTCTTCTCTGGTTGGTTTGTCTAATACCTGAATGAGGAAGCTGTCCTCAGTGGACTCTAGCAGTCTCCTGGATTGCTTATTGCCTGCCATGTGGCTTTCCCAGCAAATATATGGGTGGCTGCAATCACCCAGGAGGATGAGAGCGTGTGAGTGCATTGCTTCCTGTAGATGGAGCGAGAAGGCCTCATCAACAGGCTTCTCTTGATCAGGTGTCTTGCAGTAGACCCCAACCACAAGATCTCCTTTGTTGGTCCGGTCCTTAAATTTTACCCACAGGCGCTCAAGTGGCTCTTGGCTGTTTCTTGAAAATAATAAATGCAAATAAAATAAATAAATAAATAAATAAATAAAGAACCAAACATAATTAAATAAAAATAATTATGATCTGTAAATGTAGGAAACAATGTAGAGTTTCTAACACAATTGAAATGATCTTATATTCAACAAATGTCTTATTTCCACTCTGAGTGTCAGTTTATGCATTTTTAATGACTTACAGCAGTATCTGTTAAACTGAAGAGACCTATATTATGAAAAATTTTATTCCTTTTTCTAACTGTAGAATATGATCTAATCACCCCTTAATTTTCTCTTTGATGATCTAAATATTTTCTAAATAGAAAACACTTATTTTCTGGTCCTTTATTCTGGACCACTGAGACAGGTCTTCTTTCATCTTCCCCTCAAAAACAAAACAAAACAAAAAAACCTTCAGAGCTATGTGTTGATACTTCAGAAACAATTCCTCAAACATTGAAAAGAGAGGCAATATGACCTTTGTCCAATTATGCATTGTTTTTGTCTTTAGTTTCTGTTTCAATCACATCACACAATAGCCGTATAAGCTCAGACAACTAAAAGCTGGGATCTCAAGAGCTTTTTCATAACCACTCTTCTTACATGAATGATATTACATTAGTTGCATCCAAATGTATGACATCTTTTTACATTAATTTAAAGAAGTAAAAAGAGATGATGAGATGCAGAAGTGTGTAGGGGCGGAATTAGAACATTATTTTTGTTGTGTGTGTCTGTGTGTGTGTCACTCCAGACAAAATTATGAGGATGTAATAGTCTGGATAACAGTTAAGCAAATTAGTTGTGGGAAACTCTGTATCCATGATTTTTTCAAAGCCTAATTTTCCTACAATCTCTCAAAGTGAAGCCATAACAATAACTTCTCTTAAATGATTCTTAATCACTTCACAACCACTTTCACCTAGGTCTATTGATATAAAGACAATGAATAATATAGACTATTTTTTAATAAAATTATTCTTTTTATTCTAATTAATTAAAAGTCAAGGGAAACAAATTTAAAGCACAATTTACATAAAACAAAGCATATACTCAAGAGTATTTTAGAGTAGGATTTCCCATGCATTGCAATACTTTTTACTGTGTGTATCTGGGGAGAAAAAAATATTCTACATTAGATGGTAAACTTATGGAGATGATTAAATAAGAAATCTAGTATGTTTCATATGTATTCTTCCTTTCTGAAACCCTATATAAATTATTTTGAAGTAAACAAGCTCAGTAATTAAAGTGACTCCTCAAATGTATTCTTTAAGTGAAAATTATTCTCTTTGTAACTACTTGCATTTGGCAATTCACTGAATGTCATTAATTTGTTAATACATTTGTCTTGAAATAAGACTTGTTGAGTAAGTAAGAATATCTTATAAGTGTATATATTGATATTATCTTTTATCTGCTACCAGTAACTCTTAAGCAATTTGAGTTTTGCTGATCTTTTCTGAATTCTAGAAAAATAGCCTTCTCAAATATTTGATCCATCAAGTTATTGTTATCTATGTCACTAAGGATCACATATTTCTGTTCTAAGTGAAAAACAGGGAGAGTTTTTGAAGCTAATTTCAATGAGGCGTACACAAAAGCAGAACTCTAGCTGGAAACTTATAACATATGCGTCTATTATTCAGTCAAAAACAACAGAGTTCAATGGAAACATAAGCTTCTATAAGGGAAAAAAATAATAATAAAAAAACATAAAAAATAAAATTAAATTAAAAAAAGAACAGAGGAACTTTGAGAATGTCTATTATAAGATATTGATGTTAACCACATTTAAATCAGTAAAAAAAATGTATATATATAAATTTATGGAGAGGTAATTAAATATGGAGAGATAATTAAAGGTTGGTAATGCATTCTGCTACTTCGAAAATGAATGGAATTCTGAAAAGAAGAATAGAAAAATAGAAAAGAAGAATCTTGCTACAAGGCAAGATTATGAATTTATCATTCCTTTCTGTGTACTCAACTATGAACAGTTCTTATGATATATATTCCTTCAATAACATTTATTTCCTGCACTTACACAAGAACAGATCTGTGGGTCTCTGGCATCCCTAGTGAGCATCTGTGCTCTAAAGCAACGCTAATGAGCTATCTACTGAATCAGTAAATCTGATTATTCATGCAAAATGCATTGTTCATGCAAATTGATCAAGATAAAGAAGTTACTTTTATTTTGGCTGTATGAATGACAGCAGATATAAAAAGATAATACTAAATACAACATCCAAGAAACTAGGGTACAAACTAACCACTAATGAGACTGAAAGCAATGTAAAATACAATATGACCTTTCTCTGTCGAGGGTGGTAAGGCCTTGCAGAGAGATCTAGACAAATTAGAGAGCTGGGCAATCACCAACAACATGGATTTTAACAAGAGCAAGTGATGGATTCTACACCTGAGAAGGGGCAACCCTGTTTACATGTACAGACTGGGGGGTGAGAGGCTGGAGATCAGCCCTGCAGAAAGGGACCTGAGGGTTTTGATTGACAGCAAGCTGAACATCAGTCAACAGTGTGCCTTGGCAGCCAGGAGGGCAGATGGTATCCTGGGGTTCATCAAGCACAGAAATGGTAGCTGGTCAAGGGAAGTGATTGTTCCACTCTGCTCTTTGCTGGTGTGGCCTTACCATGAGTACTGTGTGCAGTTTGAGGCACCATAATATAAGAAAGATATAAACTCTTAGAGAGTGTTCAAAGGATGTCTATGAGATGGTGAAGGGTCAGGAGGGGAAGACATATGAGGAGCAGCTGAAGTCACTTGGATTGTTCCACCTGGAAAGGGAGAGATGGAGGGAACTGGAAGCCATTGTGTGCCAGGCAAACTATGACTTGGTAGTGTTGTGGTTTAACCCGGCTGGCAGCTAAACACCACACAGCCGTTCGCTCACCCTCCCCCCTCCCTCTCTGGGATGGGGGAGAGAAACGGGAAAGTGAAGCCTGTGAGTTGAGATAAAGACAGTTTATTAAGATAGGAAAATAATAATAACAATAATAATAATAATAGTGATAATGGTAATAGTATTAACAATAATAATGTGTAAGAAACAAGTGATGCACAATGCAATTGCTCACCACCCGCTGACCGATGCCCAGCCTATTCCCGAGCAGCCGGCCCCCCCACCCCGGCCAGCCACCCCTATATATTGTTTAGCATGACGTCAGATGGTATGGAATACCCCTTTGGCCAGTTTGGGTCAGCTGTCCTGGGTCTGTCCCCTCCCAGCTCCTGCTGCACCCCCAGCCTGCTCGCTGGCAGGACAGAGCAAGAAGCCGAAAAGTCCTTGGCCTGGTGTAAACACTGCTCTGCAACAATTAAAACATCAGCATGTTATCAGCGCTCTTCTCATCCTAATCCAAAACATAGCACCCTACCAGCTACTATGAGCTACTTAACTCTGTCCTAACTGGAACCAGGACAGGTAGTCATCAATGAAATTTGGTGGGACCACTCCCATGACTGGAAGGCTGCAATGAGTTTTTATAAGCTCTTCAGAAGGAACACGCAACAAAGGAGGGGCGGTGGCATGGCTCCCTATATTAGAGAGCATTTCAGTGTAGTTGAGCTCAGGGTTGGGAATGATAAAGTGAGGTCCCTATGGGTAAGGATCAGGGGGAAGGCCAGCAAGGCAGACATCCTGGTGGGTGTCTGTTATAGACCTCCAAACCAGGATGAAGAGATGGATGAGGCATTTTACAACAGTTGGCAGAAGTCACACAATTGCCCGGGCTTGTTCTCATGGGGTACTTTAACTTCCCAGACATATGCTGCATATACAAAACAGTCCTGAGGAAGCAGTCTAGAAGGTTCCTGGAGTGCGTGGAAGACAGTTTCCTGACTCAACTGGTTAGTGAGCCTACCAGAAGGTGTGCCCCATTAGACCTGCTGCTCATAAACAGAGAAGGACTGGTGGGAGATGTGGGGATAGGGCGTTTTCTTGGGCAGAGTGACCACGAAATAGTAGAGTTCTCTATTCATGGTGAAATCAGGAGGGGGGCATTAACACTGCTACTTTGGACTTCCGGAGGGCAGACTTTGAACTGTTTAGGACACTGTTAGGGAGAGTCCCTTGTGAGTCAGTCCAGAAGGGTTCAGGAAGGCTGGACACTCCCCAGGAAGGAAGTCTTAAAGGTGCAGGAGCAGGCTGTCCCTGTGTGCCGTAAAATGAGACAGTGGGAAAGATTGGCATGGCAGAACACTGAACTTCTGTTGAGTGTCTGGGAGAAAAAAAGAGTTTATGTCCTGTGGAAGAAGGGACAGGCAACTCAGGGAGAGTACAAAGAAGTTGCCAGCATATGCAGAGAAAAAATCAGGAAGGCCAAAGCCCAGCATGAACTCAACCTGGCCACTATGGTTAAGGAAAATGCTCTTACAAATATATTACCAGTAAGAGGAAGGGCAAGGAGAATCTTCATCCTTTACTGGACAAAGGGAGGAACATGACTACTAAGGATCAGGAAAAGGCTGAGGTTCTTAATACATTTTTTATATCTGTATTTACTAGCCAAACCACTTATCCTCTGAGTACTCAGTCTCCTCACCTGGAAGTCTGTGACAGGGAGCAGAAGAACCCCCCCACAGTTCAGGTGGAAATAGTTAGAGACCTGCTGATCCACCTGGACTGTCACAAGTCCATGGGACCAGATGGGATCCACCTGAGAGTGCTGAAGGAGTTGGCAGATGTGATTTGTGGGCCAATTTCCAACATCTGTCAGCAGTCATGGTCATCCAGAGAGGTCCCAGATGACTAGAGACTGGCTAATGTGATGCCCATCTATAACAAGGGTCACAAGGAGGACCCAAGAAACTACAGGCCTGTCAGCCTAATCTCGGTGCCAAGAAAGGAGATGGAACAGGTCATCTTGAATGTAATCACACAGCATATACGGGACGGCCAGGCAATCAGGCCCAGTCAGCATGGGTTCATGAAAGGCAAGTTCTACCTGATCAACCTCATCTCCGTTTATGACCAGGTGACATGCCTTGTGGATGAGGGAAATGATGTTGATGTAGTCTACCTAGAGTTCAGCAAAGCCTTTGACACAGTCTCCCACAGCATTTTCCTGAAGAATCTGGCAGCCCATGGCTTGGACATGTGCACTCTTTGAAGGCTAAATAACTGGCTGGACAACCATGCCCAGAGAGTAGCTGTGAAAGAAGTGAAATCCGCCTGGCAACCGGTCACCAGTGGTGTTCTCCAGGGGTCGGCGTTGGGGCCCATCCTCTTTAATATCTATTGATGATTTGGATTAGGGAATTGAGTTTACCCCCAGTAAATTCACAGATGACACTAAGCTGGGGGAAAGTGTTGATCTACTGGAGGGTAAGAAGGCCCTGAAGAGGGACCTGGACATGTTGGATCAATTGGCAGAGGCCAATTGGATGAGATGCAACATGGCTAAGTGCCGGCTCCTGCATTTTGGTCACAACAAACTCATGCAGTGTTACAGGCTTGGAGTAGAGTGGCTGGAAAGCTGTGCAGAGGAAAAGGACTTGGGAGTGCTGATTGATGCTCACCTGAACATGAGCCAGCAGTGTACCCAGGTGGCCAAGAAGGCCAAGAGCATCTTGGCTTGTATCAGAAATAGTGTATCCATCAGGAATTGGGAGGTGATCATCCCCCTGTACTCTTCTCTGGTGAGGCTGTACCTTGAGTACTGTGTTCAGTTTTGGGCCACTCACTACAAGAAAGACATCGAGTCCTTGGAGCATGTCCAGAGAAGGGCTACAAAGCTGATGAAGGGCCTGGAGCACAAGTCTTATGAGAAGCAACTGAGGGAACTAGGGTTGTTTAGTCTGGAGTAGAGGAGGCTCACGGGAGACCTTATTGCTCTCTACAACTCCCTGAAAGGAAGTTGTGGGGAGCCGGGGGCTGGCCTTTTCTCCCAGATAACTAGTGAAAGGACTAGAGGGAATGGCCTCAAGATGCACCAGGGAAGGCTTAGGTTGAAAACTGGAAGACATTTCTTCTCAGAAAGAGCAGTCAGGCATTGGAACGGGTTTGCCCAGGGAAGTGGTAGAGTCACCATCCCTGGGGGTGTTTTAGGAAAGGTTGGATGTGGTGCTTAGGGACATTGTTTAATGGGCGATATTGCTGGTAGGCAGATGGTTGGACCAAATGATCTTGGAAGTCTTTTTCTACCTTAATGATTCTATGATTCTAATTCAACATTGTTTTAATATACCAGTTTCAGTATCTGAATATGTATGAGGTTTTCACATCTACTGTTACTGTCTTTCAAACTATGATTGTGACAGAAGTTTTGGCCCTCTTTTGAATGCATGAAGCTTCTATTCTTTTAGAAATGAATTAGAAACCTTCAGAAACTACAATATGAGTAAAGTTCTTTGTCTCCAATTCAAAAATAACAGTTCTATTTTATAGAAATTAATTCATTCCTGCATTAAATGTATTGAAATTTATAATTGCAACAGGTGGAAGTAAAATACATTTTTTGCCATAATGTATACAATGTAAATAGTCGGTACTTGGATATTTTTCCTGCCCCCCTCCCCGCTCCATGAACTAAACTAAGAGAGAAAAATCTCCCTCCGTTTTCTGAAAGTAGAAGAGGAATTCAACAAGAAACACACTCTATACAGGTAGGTAAGAAAACAATTTAAGAAAGCTACTGAAAATAATTTTAAATTATGCCTCATATATTACTTCCAATTCGTTTCACAGAAGAAAAAAAAAATGCTGCACTGATTGGAAATGGATTTTCCAATGCCTCATAAATCCAGTTTTATTTTAGTTAGTTATTTTAGTAACTGCAATTGCTATATATAACAATTACTTATATTTTTAGTTTGTATATGTAAAAACAGATTGGAAATAGATTTTCCAATGCCTCATAAATCTGAAGTCATTGAGTTAGTTATTTTAGCAACTTTTATTGTTACGTGTAACATTTATTTATATTTTCAAATTGTATATGTAAAAATATTGCTTTATTTTTGTTTTCATTTTTGACCCTGCTCAGAGTCCACAATCTTGTTTGTTTTAGTCATCCAGCTGTTTCTTTGGAGATCACTTTTCCTCAAGTTTCCTTTCTAATGTGAAGAGCAAGATTTCTGATATAGAGAGAGAATGAAACGGGGGAAAAAAAAAGAAAAAAGAAAAAAAAAAAACACGATAGAAATGATAAGAGAGGGATATTGCATAAACTAAGTGAATCTATTTTCATCTGTTGTGTAATGGTTGAAGAGTTTCACCCAAAACTCATAAATAGGCTTTATGCCTCCTGTCTGCAACTCTGAGTAAAGGCTGGAATATAACACGAAATATATATGTAAACTGTGTATATGTCTTTTCTGAAACAAATGGTTATGGCTACAGTTTATTTACCAAGTGGAGTATCATTCTGGTGCCATGCAATTAGTACACTTGCTCAGAGAGCATTTGAGATGTATTGCTAATTAATTGTTAATAACCTGCTGGGAACATAACCAAGACAGTCACTAAATAGCAAAGCTGATTATCGGGAGATGTAGAGAAAATGATTTAAAGGTTTTAATCAGAATTCTGCATACAGCTTTTTTCCTCTCTATACAACATGTAAGTATATCATAAAATATTAAGAAATTTGTGTCCATAATGGGAATTCTATCTGAAAAGGTTTATGTTACAAGTATTGTAAAGCACTTATGATTATGCTTAGTAACCAAGAGAGAAAATTATTTATAGATAGAGATTATTAACAACAAACTTGAAGTAGAAATCAGTCACAGTCAGAAAGTCTGTCAGAAATACACTGATTAGTGAGATCACTATACTCTGTAAGGAGGAATAGTGAGTTAATGAAGATAAAGACAAAGAATCATAATAATTTTGAAATAATTTATAACCATTTCTTCAACTATTCTTGAATTTAAGAATATTTTCATGGTAAAGGAATATTTCTTCTCCTGCATTTTAAGTTATTGCTAACCCTCAATCTTTTACTGTTGAAAGGTATTGTCGTAAATCAAATGCCTTTAATAGAAGAATGAAGTATCTATAAAGTGCAACAGATATCCAGGACTGGAAATAGATTATTGCCTATCTGCAGAAATTATTTCCATGCAATAAAGTGATTATAGTCCTTTGAAAAAGTTGATTTTAGTAAATGAAAGCATCAATTCTAGAGAGGTTAAGAAATAATAGAACTAGTTGGAGTCAGTTAGGATTTTTGTTCTGGTTCTGCTCTGTAAAACAGCAAACAGGGAAAGAATGAGAGAGAAAAAAAAAAAAAAAAAAAAAAAAAGAGAAAGAGAAAGGGAAAGGGGAAAGGGACCAGAGGCTCCTGGATGGTTGCCCAACCCTTAGACGCAGAGTTCCACCATCAGCTCAAGCATCTATAGGGGGTCAGATGTTCATGTTAGATGTCTTCCCCAATCAGGCACTATTGTCTTCACTGCTTAGCGCTTTTCTAATTTAGTTGATTAGATGAAGATGACTTCACTGATCCCATCATTGCGTCAAAATCACTCTTTGATATTCTCCATATCTAAAACCCGCTTCCTAAGTTGTTCCTGTGATTCTTATTACCCACTGGTCTCCCTCCACAGTCATGTGGAACTAAAGTTGTTAATGGTTCATTTATACTTATTTCCCTTCTTCCAACCCCCATGCACATACCTAAACTATCAATACAGGGCAGATGTAGTTGATGTAGTTGAGAACTCACTGTCAGTGCTTTCAGATAGGTTTCACCATAAGAAGTGTTTGTGTTTGTCTTGTTTTTCCTATGTATACCAGAATCCTCTACTGGGGTATATACTCTCTGGATGTCTATCTGCTTCTGTCATCAACAGAAAATTCATGACGTCAATCTGTCGATTCAGATAAAAGTCTGAGATTTTACAAGATAAAAGTATTTACGGTGTGTAAACTTGAATCAAACAAGTAAAATCCAAGAGAACAAGGTACTGTGTATCATCCAAGTTTTGTTAACTCCTGAGTTGCTTCAGTCTTTTTCTACTTGGCCCTGTGGGAGTGTGCCTACTACCTTCCTTATCTTGTGAATGCTGTCCAGTCTTCCCACATCTTATGATATAGCAATACTGCACTTCACTTTAGACTGTGTTTGTATCTTCTCTGTTGTGTTGAATCTAATTTAGGTTATCTGGGATATTTTCTTCAATTCCAGTTTTCATTTTTTCTTTCAACCCCTGTGTTAGGTATTTAACTTTGGTCATCTGGATCTTGTATATTTATTTTTTTTTTTAGAAATATCTGTTATATTTATATAAGTGAGAATGGCCACTGAAATCTAAAAACTGATTTAATGTCAGAGTATAATAAAGTTCTGAGAAGAAGTTTCTATCCCCAGAAGCTATTTTCTCAACCCCATTAGCTATTTGCTAAAATAGCACAAAGGAAATGAAATAGTCCTAACTCATTTATTCCTGATTAATCCAGAGAGTTCAATGGCTAGAGATACAGTAACTGGAGTTAAAGCACTAAATAGTAGTAATAATTACAGAATTATACCTGGAAATCTTTTGGAAATAATAATACTAAAAAAATGGTACTGTGACTCTACTTAGACTTAAAAAAAAAAAAAGACAAGAAAACAAAAAAGACATCTTCATTCTCTGATATAAAAAGGATTACTATTTATAGTAAGACATGACATTCTGTATTCAGTATCTAGACAAATGAAGTCTTCAGATACTTGAGATCTGTAACAGGAAGAAAAAGGAAATCTAAATTTTTATTTTTGGAGTGAATGTCACAAATTAGAACAGAGTCATGGGAGATATGTAGTTAAGTAAACATCCGGTCTCCCTCCAAAACATGACGAGGAGAGAAAATAATTATATCTTCAATGTACATGGATTATTTGAGCAAATCATCTCTGATTCAAAGACTAGATTCAAAGTTAATTTAAAAAAATAGTCAGATTTTCTACTTGAAATAAGAATGTACTTTAGAAATTACAAAAGTGTTTACTTCAAATGACAAAATAATTTGAAAAAAATATTTAAAATTATTGATTATAATTGTCAGAAAGTTCTCCATCATTTGCATTGGGGCAAATTCTATCCTTTTTCTTTTTCTATTGGACAGTATCAACTTGAGAGGGACAGTCTGAAGACTAAATAAACTAAGCTAAACCACATTAGCAAGATATGAGAAACGTGTAGATCTCACATGACTGATAAAGGCAAGAATGTCTACAATAAAATAAAAATAATTTTAGCTGGTCAGATATATTTCTGAGCTTAAGTTAATTGTAGTCATTAATGAAAAAAAAAAAGAGTAGCTTGTGTTTTAGATAAATTTATTTAGATATTTAATAAATATTCCTGTGAACAAGGTTACACTAGATTTTTCTCTGAACTGCTGTATTCACAGAATCACAGAATTGTAGGGGTTGGATGGGACGTCAAGAGATCATCGAGTCCAACCCAGCTGCCAAAGCAGATTCCCTAGAGCAGGCTGCCCAGGTAGGTGTCCAGATGGGCCTTGAATATCTCCAGAGAAGGAGACTCCACAACCTCCCTGGGCAGCCTGTTCCAGTGCTCCGTCACCCTTACCGTGAAGATTATGTAATATGAAAAAGAATATTATAAATAAAAACTACTACATTTAACTCATAAAAGAGAGCATGTGGAGTTAACATCCTAAATTCATTATTATAGTATGAAATGTCTCAAATATTAAAGACAATATATTAATGATAGAATAAAATGAACATAAAAGATAATACGATATAATATACAGTATTTCTATATTGCTGAAAACAAATGGATGCAGATCCTATATATAACAATATATTTCAAGCAAAATTTGAACCTTGACAGGAAAAAGAAAATTTGATTATAAGCATTATATTCTTCTCACATAACATCAATTTCTTTTATCCTTTATTCAAGCTATTTAATATTCTTTTTTTTTTTTTTTGAGCTATAGTTTTGAGCTAGATGTATTGCTCAACTGATGAACTAAAGTAACTTGTATTTTTTTATATTTGTATTTTTGTATTTTTTATATTTTGTATTTATATATACATATATAATAAATATATATTATAAATATATAAAAATAATTATATATATATATATATATATATATATATATATATTTGCCTCATCCCCATAACAAATTCCATTTTTTCACCCCTGGAAAAACCCATGTTTTAGAGGTAGATAGAAGTTTTTTGGAAATGTAAACATTCAAGGAGAGAACACTCTAACCAATACAATTTTGCAAGTTAAAGATATTTGTGCCAGTAATTCATTAGGTTTATACTTACAAAAGGTTTAACACTGACTCTATCCTCTGTCACCTTCCAAATTGTTAATTTTTTCAAGGTTCCCAAGGTTGAGGTGATTTAATTCCTCTATTGTTTCTTAGCATGTACAATCTATTTGGCCTAAATACCTGTCATATCCAATGAAATATATTTCTGACCTGGAAGAAGAAAAAAAGGAGCTCTTTCTGCAAACAAGTGAGAGTGTTAAATAGAAAAATAAAATTAAAATAAAATAAAATAAAATAAAATAAAATAATAAAAAATAAAATAAAATAAAATAATAAAACAAAATAAAATAAAAATTAAAAATTACTCTGGTGAGATAATATTCATGTAATAGAATTTGGCAAAGCTCTAAAAGATTGTAAGAGAATTCCTTGTGTACCTGAGAGAAATAGCAAAGATTCTGTTGAGTTCAGTGTGTCCAATATGTTCCTTACTACTAAGAAAATCTTTGGACTATGAGTAATCTAATTCTTTAATTGTTATAACTGTAGTAATTTTTAAGGTCCATGTGTTTATTGTAGACTTTTTCATTACTTGTTTGTAAATATTCACTCCATTTTCTTATATATATATATATATATATAAATTTCAGAACTCTGATATCTGTATGTCCATCTGTAATGTGGATGAACATACTAGAACACATTTATTCTAACAGTAATAAACAGATTTATACCAGAAAACACATCTATGCAAATTCTTTTTCCAGGCACTAACCCGTCTTTTTAGAAGACAAACATAGACCTGAAAATAATGTTATCTGGTGTCTTCAAGGAAATAGTCAAATGTTTCAAGAAAGTTGTAGCTAGTCAGCCAGACAGCCCCCCAAACAATAGGGGTCTTGCTTTTTTTAAGTTTTAATTACTTAATTAAAACTTCAATTAAGTTTGGACAAAGTTGTTCTTTATTAACCTCCCACACTAAACTGTCTCTTCTGATATGCTCTGGTGATTGAAATCAGAACATTCAGCTGTCTTTTTCATAAAAAATTTGTTTGTTTGTTTTTCCTAAATACTATAGTTATTCATTTGTAGTAATCCTAGAAATAGTAGAAAGCTATTTTTTTAAAAAATTTATCTACTATTTATGACTATTTTTTCTTATCTTTTCTTATAGAATTTAATGGAATATAAGTTAAATTCACACATATAAAATTTGCCTGTTTAAGAAGATCAAAATATATATTTTAAATCTAAACATTAGGAAATGCACATACTTTTTAGAAAATAATTATTAAAAAAAAAAAAAAGACTTTCTGGAATGATATACAGAAAATTCATGCAGAAAGGAAATTTTATTTCCATTCTAAAGATTAACTATGTAAAAAAAAATGATCCATTTATAGGTCTACTATTTTTATTTGTACTAAATAATGGCCTATCCTTTCTGTGTTCTCAGTCACTTTTTTATCATTTTAATGTTAAAAATATGTTTTTCTTCTGCTTGCTCCTCAGAGACACTGAAGCTCAAAGCAATGAGACAGTTGCCTGATATCAGGCAGAATCACTCTTGCAGAACCAACACACCTATAAACGTAGGTCTTTATTTACTGAAATCAATAACAATTCAGAAGTGTTGCTGAGGACTGAAACTTTCTTGCACCATCTTCATCATCTTGTAGCATTTTCTTCATCAAGAAAAAATAGTTAGACTTCTGAACTCTCATTCAAAAAATGACATTGTACATGATTATCAACGGTATATTACTTTCAGGTTTTGACTAAGTTAAAACAATATTTTCTATGCATTAAATTGAAGAGCAGGATGTGTAAAAATAGAATTCTCAAAAGACATGTTAAATGATAGGATATCTAAACTAAGCTACAACAGGAAACAGAAAAGATTTCCTGCATTTGCTCCTAGATCATGACCACTATCTCCAGCATAGTGTCAGCTGGTTTAACTTGAGGCTAGAAAACAATATGGAACCACTTCCTAAGTGTAGATTTCTTTCTTTTTTTTTTTTTTAATGTTTGTAGTTGTTGTTGTTGTTGATGATGATGTTATTTTTGAAGCTCTAATGATCATACTTTGCCTCAATTGCAACAGATGAAACAAACCCTTTTAAACATATTTCTTTCTGGATGAATTAATAAATAGTGATGTAAGTCCAAAGTCTAGCACATGTGATATCAACAGATCTGGAATTTTTATCCTATTTATATTGCTGAATTTTATCAGTATTACTCAGATCAAGACAGAACATTAGTGAACTAGAAAAAGTGTAAAATAACTCCTTCAGCTTTATTTCAGAATGAATATACATATATAATGTTAGTCTATATTTTATCCTAAAGTATTCCAAAGTGACATGCTAATTCAAGTGATCTTATTGAAAATGGTTATTTAAATGTTTAGGGCTTAAGTAGCTCAGTTAAAATGAAAGTAATTCAGAGTCATTACTCAGATTTGTTAAATTTCATATGTATACATTTGCATCTTTCCAGAGATATTGTTACAGACATATGTGTCATAAAGTTTCAGTAACAATCACTACAATTGATTTCTTCTGGCCAAATGCATTCAGCTCATTCCAGAGTAATCTGAAGCATTTCCCCATGAAAGCTTTTATTTCTCTGTGCTGATTTCTGTGAGAAACTCAGAGGTATGTGGATTTCCAAAGTTAAATAAGATGTTACACTGCAGGAGTTCCAAATAAGGTACTGTTATGATGTTGCAACTGCAGGCATACAACCTTACTATTGTTGTGATGCAAATCGGAAATTTAAAAAAACGTGTTCAAGACTCAATCAAAAATACTATTATACCAATAAGCAGTACTAATGTCAAAGGGATTGTATGTATACTTAGAAGAAAACTTCGTATACTGAGATCCCCTGAATAGAAAGTCATAATTCCAACATGACTGGAAATACTATTCTCATGTTCAACTACTCTAAATGCAGGATGTGATTAATGAATCTAAGAAGGACAGTGTTATTTATTGGATTCTCAAATTATTATTTTTATGATAATCTCGAACAGATAACTTTTTAAACTAATGGCGTTTTCAAAAATATCTCGAGTAAACAGAACATAATTCCATATATGCCCATAAAATTCAATTCCAAGAAGATGATAGGATTGATTTATGGAATATCAATCAATTGCCTAAAACAATTAACTATGCATTTGTTTTACCAAGGCTTGTTCAACCCTATCTGAGGTCTGAATAAGTGAAAATAAAATAAATTAAAAATAAACAAAACAAAATAAAATAAGAATATGTTGAAAAAAAAAGTCTGAGCAAAATGTTGGTCTTAACAAAGCATTGCTTAAAACTGGAAGAGGAATATGCAATAATGAACACGGAATATGTTCAAACATGGAACATGGAACAATGTTCAAAATGATTCTTGTAAAAATAATGATACTGTAAAATTTAAAGAAGAAAACATCAGTTTCCTGTAAAGCTGGAGAATTTCAATTTTATGTTTCTGAAAGGTATTGAATCCCACAAAAGTTTTTTTTTTTTTTATCAACTGCAAAACATTTTAGTAGAGTTTTCATTTTCAAAATCAGAATAGTTTTATCTGCCACATTAGTTTATTATTCGTGATTCAGTTTACTCCATTTTTTAATTCTTTTCTGATTATTATTCTTACATGTGCTTGTTGCTTTAATAACCTTACCTTCCCACTTTCTGCTCTATTGTGCAATGACAAAAGGTAATTAAATATTAAAACATTCATTACTGAACTTCTGGTGTAGTGTCAAAAAGGTTAAATTGTTAAACTCTAAATAAAAGAATTGAAAGTCCAATAAATTTACTGACATTTTCAACACAAAAGTAGCTAGCATTTTTATTTCCCAGATAAAATGGAAAAAAATGTTTTTGTTGTTGTTGTTTGCTTTAATTTCAGTTTCATAAATTATTATTAAAATTATTAATGATAATAATAATAATAGACAAAAATACTTTATTTAGGTCAATAGAAATACCTGTCTTTTGTTTTAAAGCAGAGATTGTGCATTACAGTGAATGAATGAAGGTCATAGGTCATTCCCCAGTGCTTTTCCAGTTGCCACTCTACTGCTTGGTGTGTTGATCTGGTCCCTTGTTGGTTATTACCATTGCTTTTTCTCACTAATCTGTCATTCCCACTAATTTTTAAGCACTAGTCTTTGCAATAACTATTTCAAGTTCTTAGATCTCATAAACTAGCTCTATGTTTAAAAAAAAAAAAAAAAAAAAAAAAACACCTGTTTTCACCTGTAAAAAAATCACCTGTACAATGAAAAATAACTGATTTTTAAGTACATATTGAGATTACTCTTCCAATACTGACCTTTCCAGGCAGAGTTTGAATGGGTTATTGAGAAGTCTTTGTGGTTAGACTTATGCAGCTGGAACCAGCATAGTAAAACAGAACTTTTCCCAATGTCTTAGGCAATAAATAATCATTGAAAATACAGATGAGGCCACAGCTTTATAATCTTGATTCCACTCATGGGAAAAAAAAAAAAAAAAAAAAAAAAAACTTTTTTTTTTTCCCCAGCATGACAGGAAATATAAAAAATATAAAACTATTATTTTCTTCTAAATTTTGGTTTCTGATTTCATTAAAAGAAGCAGAATTAAGTTTTTCACAAATTAGGGAGAGAGGAAAAAGGTTGTTTATAAATGTCTAAGAAAGTTATAGTGACTGCTTCTTACTCTCTGAAGATGTACCATTTCACTGTTTTTCACTATCTGAATATTTTATTGGTCTCTTAAATTACTATGGTGAAGTATTGAAGTGGGAAAAAAAAAAAAAAAAAAAAAAAAAGCTTTCTTACTGATCCCGTAATTGAAAAGAAGCTAGCAGCAGGCTAACATATACCTGTTACCTACAAGAAAAAAAAATATTGAAGGATAACTTGCTAAAAGTGTTTCAAGGTGAATCGATGTCTCTTTTATTTTTTTTCCACCTCTCAAGAATTCAATTTTGTTTTGATTCCCCACAGCTACACTGGCTACTCTGCCAAAACAGAAGGTAAAAACACCAAAATCTATATTTTCTGGTACCATATTTTTCTGTTACCAGCAGAAATCATACAGCTAATTTGGGGAAGTAAAAACAAACAAACAAACAGAACAACAACAACAACAAAAAACACTAGGAAAATGCACGTAAAAGTGATTTTTTTTTTTCCCCTGGTGCATTAAAACTTTACAATCAGAAAATTATGTAGTTAAAACTGAGTCTTTATTTCACCTCCATGCAGAGGAGAGAATGCTTTCCTGAATATTAGTTGTTCTTTTTTTTCCACTTACTACTTTAGTTTTTCCCTTTTTCAGAGTTTTCAAACATATTTCAAGATCATTCTTCCATTGCAAAATACTAAATATGCTAATCTATCTGCTAATAGTTAAAGACCCATTATGATTTATGCTCATCATATATAAATTCTAGTATACAAGGCTTCTAATACACAACTTTATATTTATAGGTCTTTTCCTGAAAGGTGTTGAACACTAACTGATTCATTTCAGTTTCGGTGAGTATTGATGACACTCAGAACGCTGAAGGAAATACTCAGCATTTTCAGGATTATGTTCACTTGATTTTCCTCAAGAAGGACACTGCTGGCTAGGCTCTGAGGGCATCATCAGTGTTAAATTATAAAATAATATTTTTGTTTTTGTTTTTTAACCTAATAAGTCACGATATTATAAAAGCAGAAATAAAGTTTATAAAAGGCCACATAAAATGAATATTGTTTTTATTCTTATTATTTTATTTAGCACTTTTTTTTTTTCAATTTTATTTTCTGTTATTCAAGTCCTTTTAAAATCTAATCCTATTACTGGTATGGGTTTTTAACCAGAATGAAGTGTTTCTGGTATTAACATCTGAATTTCACCTCATGCATGGCTGGCATGGTCATAACTGAAGTTCTCCTGGAGCTTTAATGTATTATAAACTGGAATGCATTTCCAGAACAGTCTTAAAAATTTTGCTCTGTATTTCTCATACTCACTTTTTTTTTTTCTTTCCTTTTTTTTTTTCTTTCCTTTTTTTTTTTTTTTTTTCCTTCTTGTTATTTAGGACATTCTATTTCCTTGTAAGCTTAACTTTTCCAAATAAATTTCCATCATGACATTACACTTTCATAAAATTTGAATTGCTTACAAATAAATTACCATATTCATGCTATTGTACTTTTTTTTTTTTTTTAAGTATAATCTGTCACTAAAGAAATGAAAATCTTTTAGTACTTGGGATTTCATGTTGAGGTACTGCTGTGTCTGACACAGATGGAATTGCATATGCTAAGGATTAGCATACCTCTATCTTGTAAAAGCCATTTTAGGACTTTGTATGTTACAAATCTCATTTTTTGCACATTATCAGTATGTCAAGGCAAAGCTGGAGAAAACGCTTTGAGCAACTGAGTCATACTTACAGGAAGCTTATAAAAAGGATGAAGAATGACTTTTCACTTGGACAGATAATGATATGACAAGGGTGAAAGGTTTTAAACTAAAAGAGGGTAGAATTCAATTAGATGTCAGAAGGAAATTCTTCACTCAGAGGGTGGTGAGGCACTGGAACAGGTAGCACAGAGAAATTGTGGATGCCCCATGCCTAAAGATGTTGAAGTCCAGGTTGGATGGGGCTACGGGCAACCTGATATAGTGGAAGGTGTCCTTGCCCTTGGCAGGGGTGTTGGAACGCGATGATCTTTAAAGTCCCTTCCAACCCAAGATATTCTATGATTCTATTATTCTGTGATTTTGCTCAACAGCATTCTTAAGCATTCCTTATTTCTCTGAGTATGAAATTAAATACACACACTATTTGAAAAACAGCCTTTCTTGAGTTATTCAACCAGCTACAATTCCAGACTCAGTGGTAACATTCTGAAACAGCTTTATTATTATTGCTATTGTTGTTATTGTTATTATTTTGTTTTTGTTATTGTTTTGTTATTATTATTGTTATTGTTATTATTTATTACAAAGTATCCCCTGAAACATTACAATTATTAAAAGTTCGGATACTGGAAGAGGTGACAGCTGTGTGCATTCACTTTGTCATTTGTTTTGCAAGATTAATAAATCAAAGACAGGCAGTATAAACATGCTTTGCTTATAGCACAGCTCATAGCATACTTTTTTCAGTATATTCTAAGACTCAAAGGTCCATCCCACTTCATTTTTGTAAGATGAAAGAGCTGCAGATATTTCTAGAAAATCATTCTCTGCCTCTGGCAGAAAGCTTTGATAAGTGTTTTGATACTGGACGGAGAAGTAATATGCCTCTTTTAGCTGAAGAACAATCAAGTTTTTTTTGTTGTTTGAAGAAGCCATGAGTATAACAATAAATAAATAAATAAATAAATAAATAAATAAGTAAGTAAGAACTATTAACTTGTCTTACTCATAAGAAAGGAGGTCAACCATCATCATCTTGTCCTATGAGCTATATAGAATGTAAACCCTGCCAAATTACTTTCAGATTCAGATGTGTTGTTAATTGTAGAGTGATTCCCAGTCCTGTTCCTAAACTGCAGTTGCTCTATACTCACGTTTGCCCAAAATGTTAGTCTTTATCTTTTCTCAAACTGAAGAATTTAGGCTGGGTTTACCCTGCTGGTATTGGGAAACCACCTATATTTAGTGACCATTGCAATAAAATGTAATGTTATTCTGGAAAACTCAACAAAGCCATTCACTTAGAACACTGACAATCCAACCCATGATGGCATCAGCCATAAAATGAATATAAGGTTCATATATGTGAATATGAATATGTGGTATAATATGAATATGTGAATATGAATATGTGAACACATAATATAAATATGTTAATATGAATATGTGAATATTGAATATGTGGTTAAACCACAACATTCTCCAATTACAAGCTGGTATTGGAAAGGAGAAAAAAAATAAAGAAAATGAGTGGCAATGCAAAGGCAATTACTACTATTTTGCACCTTCCAGAAAGGAAAAGAAGAGGGAGAGGGAGAGGGAGAGGGAGAGGGAGAGGGAGGGGAGGGGAGGGGAGGGGAGGGGAGGGGAGGGGAGGGGAGGGGAGGGGAGGGGAGGGAGGGGAGGGGAGGGGAGGGGAGGGAAGGGAAGGGAAGGGAAGGGAAGGGAAGGGAAGGGAAGGGAAGGGAAGGGAAGGGAAGGGAAGGGAAGGGAAGGGAAGGGAAGGGAAGGGAAGGGAAGGGAAGGGAAGGGAAGGGAAGGGAAGGGAAGGGAAGGGAAGGGAAGGGAAGGGAAGGGAAGGGAAGGGAAGGGAAGGGAAGGGAAGGGGGAAGGGAAGGGAAGGGAAGGGAAGGGAAGGGAAGGGAAGGGAAGGGAAGGGAAGGGAAGGGAAGGGAAGGGAAGGGAAGGGAAGGGAAGGGAAGGGAAGGGAAGGGAAGGGAAGGGAAGGGAAGGGAAGGGAAGGGAAGGGAAGGGAAGGGAAGGGAAGGGAAGGGAAGGGAAGGGAAGGGAAGGGAAGGGAAGGGAAGGGAAGGGAAGGGAAGGGAAGGGAAGGGAAGGGAAGGGAAGGGAAGGGAAGGGAAGGGAAGGGAAGGGAAGGGAAGGGAAGGGAAGGGAAGGGAAGGGAAGGGAAGGGAAGGGAAATAAGCAAATTACAAATTGTTAGATATAATGTTGTTATGAAAAAAAAAAAGTGATTTGTTTGTCTAAAATATGCATTTTTCCACAATATCCAGACACACTTCCTTTAAGATAAAAGCATATGGCAATTTAATTATATAGGTGTGTAGCAATATTGCTACATATACGTGTCATTCTACTAGAAATCAAACATCCAGAGAGAAGCAAATATGCTTTTCTCCAGTGTTCATTGAGCTAGTTATTTGTTTGTTTGTTTTCTTCAAAAATACTTTAACCCTCAAAAATATTTCAGTTAAAATTGCTGACAATTTGGTTGTAAACACATTAAGTGTTCTTAGGTAAGTCATTTTTATTCTTAGATATGACTATTCAAATGAGCTTTAGTGTGGCTCTTTGGTGGTGCAGTTACAGCTTTACAGCTAATGTTGACTGAAAGGGATGTCTGTCTTGGAAGGGGAAAATGAGTACATTCTGAAAACAAACAAACAAACAAACAAACAAAACTATTTCATTTAGAATTTCAGAATTCAACTTCTTACCAATATATGTTGTAGAGAATACATTATTGGAAGCTGGAGTTCTCAGCAACACTTTTGTGCTGAATAAAAAACTCTGGACTGAGCTTTTCATCTTGATTTTCAAAAGTATGCCTGGAATTATTGTCATATGCATACATGATGAAATCTGAAAGAGTTGTGGCAGTTGACATGTTTCCTCAACATATTCCAAAACTGTAATTGAACTATAAGAAAGTCCCATTTCTGTATTTCATTTGCAATTTTCTGGGGAAAAAAAAAAAAAAAAAAAACTTTTCAAAAATTTACCATTTTCTTTTTTCTAGAATGATATTTTAAAATTAGTTTTGAAGAATAATTGATGAATTTTCCAATAAATAAATTTTAATTTTCAGTTTCAAAAGCTGAATTAATTTTATTATCAGAATTATATGTGTGGGCTAGGTCTTCTGGTGAGACAAGGACTGTAAATACTGTCAGGGAAGACATTAAGACATTTAGATGTCAAAAAAGGTCTCTCAATCAGTTGCACAATTTTTGAACAACTAACCATGATTGGAGTTTTAACACTACCTCTTAGAAACCAAGTGATCACAATGGTTAAGAGCAATTGTTAACTGAACCATACCCAATCAACATTTAATCCATGTTCTAAGTGTTTCTTCTATTTCACAGACTTTTCTGTACAATCAGTTTTCAAGTGAGCAATGTATGCTAATCAGGAGAGATATCTGTGCTCCTAAGTGAGGCAAAGTTCTACATCACAGGAAGAGTTTGAACTCTAGCTTGAACCAGCACCGAACATATATGTACAGCGGGAGTAATAGGAATTATTTCCTGTCCTTAGCTTTAGTTTTTAAGGCCTTTATGACATTCCTGTGGTGTATGACAGGAAAATTGGGTACTTTTGATATTAGATATGTTAATACAGTAACTTACCTTTCACGTCCTTAACTTCTCTTGAGAAGCAATAAAATGAAAAGCTTTTTAGGAGTAACTTTTTAAAAGCTATAATATATATATATATATATGGTTTTTGACCACGGGGCTCTTTACTTGGCACCCGGCCTGCTAACTGCAGATGGGTCCCACCTGTCTCTAAGGGGAAAATGGACACTAGCACAGGAGCTGGCAGGGCTCATTGAGAGGGCTTTAAACTAGGTAGGAAGGAGACGGGAATGGGGATGGAATAAGGCTCATTAGAGGTGTGCAAGGGGGAACAATGCCAGGGTCTGGGGAGCTGGCAATGGCCCAGCTGAAGTGCATATACACTAATGCGTGCTGCATGGGCGACAAACAGGAGGAGCTGGAAGCCATCGTGCAGCAGGCAGGTTGCCTTGGTTGCCGTCACGGAAATGTGGTGGGACCACTCTCATGTCTGGAGTGCTGCGATGACTGGCTATAGGCTCTTCAGAAGAGACAGGCAGCACAGAAGGGGTGGTGGTGTGGCTCTCAATATTACAGAGTGGTTTGATGTTGTAGAACTCGAGGCTGAGACTGGGAATGATAACGTTGAGTCCCTATGGGTTAAGACAACAAGGCAAGCATCCTGGTGGGGGTCTGTTATAGACCACCAAACCAGGATGAGGAGACGGATGAGGAGTTCTACAGGCAGCTGGCAGAACTTGCGAAATCATCAGCGCTTGTCTGTGTGGGGGACTTCAACTTCCCAGACATATCCTGGAAGCACAACACAGCCCAGAGGAAGAAGTCTAGGAGGTTTCTGGAGAGCGTGGAAGATAGCTTCGTGACGCAGCTGGTTAGAGAGCCTACCAGGGGAGGTGCCCCGCTAGACCTTCTGTTCACAAACAGAGAAGGACTGGTGGGAGATGTGGTGGTCGGGAGCTGTCTTGGGCAGAGTGACCACAAAATGGTAGAGTTCTCTATTCTTGGCGAAGTCAGGAGGGGGACCAGTAAAACTACTGTCTTGGACTTCCGGAGGGCAGACTTTTACCTGTTCAGGAGACTGGTTGGCAGAGTCTCTTAGGAGGCAGTTCTGAAGGGCAGAGGAGTCCAGGAAGGCTGGGCACTCTTCAAGAAGGAAATCTTAAAGTCTCAGGAGCGGTCTGTCCCCACGTACCCAAAGACAAGCCAGCGTGGAAGAAGACTGGCCTGGCTGAACAGAAAGTTGTGGTTCGAGCTTAGGAAATAGAAAAAGAAAAAAGAAAAAAAAAAAGGGGGGGGGGGTTATGATCTTTGGAAAAGAGGGCAGGCCACTCAGGAGGATTATAAGGATGTTCTAAGGATGCGCAGGGACAAAATTAGAAAGGCCAAAGCTCATCTGGAGCTCAATCTGGCTACTGCTGTTAAAGACAACAGAAAATGTTTTTATAAATACATTAACATGAAAAGGAGGTCTAAATAGAATCTTCATCCTTTACTGGATGCGACGGGAAACTTAGTGAGGAGAGATGAGGAAATGGCTGAGGTGCTTAATGCCTTCTTTGCCTCAGTCTTTAGCGGCAAGACCAGTTGTTCTCTAGATACCCAGTACCCTGAGCTGGTGGAAGGGGATGGGGAGAAGGATGTGGCCCTCACAATCCACGAGGAAATGGTTGGCGACTGCTACAGCACTTGGATGTACGCAAGTCGATGGGGCCGGATGGGATCCACCCGAGGGTACTGAGAAAACTGGCGGAGGAGCTGGCCAAGCCGCTTTCCATCATTTCTCGGCAGTCCTGGTTATCATGGGAGGTCACAGCCGACTGGCAGCTAGCAAACGTGACGCCATCTACAAGAAGGGCTGGAGGGTAGACCCGTGGAACTGTAGGCCTGTTAGCTTGACCTCAGTGCAAGGGAAGCTCATGGAGCAGATTATCTTAAGTGTCATCACGCGGCACTTGCAGGGTAAGCAGGCGATCAGGCCCAGTCAGCATGGGTTTATGAAAGGCAGGTCCTGCTTGACAAACCTGATCTCCTTCTATGACAACGTGACAGGCTTGGTGGATGAGGGGAAGGCTGTGGATGTGGTCTACCTTGACTTCAGTAAGGCTTTTGACACCATTTCCCACAATGTTCTCCTCAAGAAACTGACTGCTCATGGCTTGGACTGGCATACACTTTGTTGGGTTAGAAACTGGCTGGGTATCTGGGCCCAAAGAGTCGTGGTGAATGAAGTTAAATCCACTTGGAGGCCGGTCACTAGCGGAGTCCCCCAATGCTCAGTACTAGGGCCAGTTCTTTTTAACATCTTTATCGATGATCTGGATGAGGGGATTGAGTGCACCCTCAGTAAGTTTGCAGATGACACCAAGTTAGGTGCGTGTGGCGACCTGCTCGAGGGTAGGAAGGCTCTGCAGGAGGATCTGGATAGGCTGGACCGATGGGCTGAGGCCAACTGTATGAAGTTCAACAAGGCCAAGTGCCGGGTCCTGCACATGGGGCACAACAACCCCTAGCAGCGCTCCAGGCTGGGAGATGAGTGGTTGGAAAGCTGCCTGGCCGAGAAGGACCTGGGACTATTGGTTGATAGTCGGCTGAATATGAGCCAGCAGTATGCTCAGGTGGCCAAGAAGGCCAACAGCATCCTGGCTTGCATAAGAAGCAGTGTGGCCAGCAGGTCTAAGGAGGTGATTGTCCCCCTGTACTCGCCTCTGGTGAGGCCGCACCTCGAGTACTGTGTTCAGTTTTGGGCCCCTCGCTACAAGAAGGACATGGAAGTGCTCAAGAGAGTCCAGAGAAGGGCAATGAAGCTGGTGAGGGGTCTGGAGAACAAGTCTTATGAGGAGCGGCTGAGGGAGCTGGGTTTGTTCAGCCTGGAAAAAAGAAGGCTCAGGGGCAACCTTAGCGCACTCTACAGGTACCTTAAAGGAGGCTGTAGAGAGGTGGGGGTTGGTCTATTCTCCCACATGCCTGGTGACAGGATGATGGGGAATGGGCTAAAGTTGCGCCAGGGGAGGTTTAGGTTGGATGTTAGGAAGAACTTCTTTACTGAAAGGGTTGTTAGGCATTGGAATAGGCTGCCCAGGGAAGTGGTTGAGTCACCATCCCTGGAGGTCTTCAGAAGATGTTTAGATGCAGAGTTTAGTGACATGGTTTAGTGTTAGACTTGTTAGTGTTAGGTGAGAGGTTGGACTCAGTGATCTTGGAGGTCTTTTCCAACCTAGATGATTCTGTGATTCTGTGGTGTATATATATATATATATATAAACTATAACTATAACTATATAAATATATATAAAATATGTGTATATATCTGTATATATGCTTGTATATATATGTATATTAGTTACACATATATATACATATATATATATACACATATATATATAACAAACAAGCAAACAAAAGAAGACACACAGTTTAGTAACACCTTGCTGGATTTTCTGAGCTAACAAGATGTGGATTTATGTTTAAAGTGAATCATTATCTTTAACTATTCCTATCACTTGTTGGAAAATATCCAGAAGTGTGTATCTGATAGACAATGCAGAGAAGAAGAAGAAAAAAAAAATATTCTGTTTTAATGACTCTCACATTGATTTTCATATCTTCAGTGGTCCTTGATGTTATACATTATTACTTTGCAAGTGCGCGCACACACAACTGTTGATAATGAGGAAGATGACATTATGTAGCACTGTTGAAGATTGCTTCTGATAAATAGAATCTAGTAAGATTTACTTTTTGGAAGCACACACCTACCTGCACTTACATGAATAGTCTCTAGCACGTGCTCTAACCAGTCCAAGTTAGGATGGATACAAACATATTAGCCAAGAAACATTAGTATTGATTAGAATAGTTCATTCAGCATGAATGCAATTGGTATTCCAAATGTCTGATAGTAAAGTCCATTGATTGGAATTGATCCTGTACATACTGAGCCTACACTTACCTCCTCTTCCTCTTCCTCTTCCTCTTCCTCTTCCTCTTCCTCTTCCTCTTCCTCTTCCTCTTCCTCTTCCTCTTCCTCTTCCTCTTCCTCTTCCTCTTCCTCTTCCTCTTCCTCTTCCTCTTCCTCTTCCTCTTCCTCTTCCTCTTCCTCTTCCTCTTCCTCTTCCTCTTCCTTTCTTTCTCTCTCTCTTTTCTCTTTCTTTCTTTCTTTCTTTCTTTCTTTCTTTCTTTCTTTCTTTCTTTCTTTCTTTCTTTCTTTCTTTCTTTCTTTCTTTCTTTCTTTCTTTCTTTTCTTTCTTTCTTTCTTTCTTTCTTTCTTTCTTTCTTTCTTTCTTTCTTTCTTTTTCTTTCTCTCTTTCTCTCTTTCTCTCTTTCTCTCTCTCTCTCTCTCTCTCTCTCTTTCTCCCTTTCTTGTTTTTTTTCTTTTTCTTTTTCTTTTTCTTTTTCTTTTTCTTTTTCTTTTTCTTTTTTTTTTTTTTTCTTTTTCTTTTTCTTTTTCTTTTTCTTTTTCTTTTTCTTTTTCTTTTTCTTTTTCTTTTTCTTTTTCTTTTTCTTTTTCTTTTTCTTTTTCTTTTTCTTTTTCTTTTTCTTTTTCTTTTTCTTTTTCTTTTTCTTTCTTTTTCTTTTTCTTTTTTTTCTTTTTCTTTTTCTTTTTCTTTTTCTTTTTCTTTTTCTTTTTTTTTCTTTTTCTTTTTCTTTTTCTTTTTCTTTTTCTTTTTCTTTTTGTTTTTGTTTTTACTTTTAATTAAATTTTCCATTGCAGAAAAGTATATTTTCACACAGCTATTTTTGACTTCTTTTCACGTCTGAAAACCTCAAGAATTCTCATAAAAAAAGGATCTCGTTTTCCCACACAGATCCAGTTATGAGTCTGCAGGAGATGTTTGTAGGTGAAGTCCTATACCAGTCTGTGCAACAGATGAGGTAAAATTAAGTGCTCTTGGCCATTGACAATATGAATCATTTAAACAAATTATACCTTGCAAGGCATCAAGATCTTTATAAGGTATTTGTGTTTGTTGTTTTTTTTTTTTAATTATATTAACTAAGTAATTAAAAGAATATGAGATTATTAATATTAGCAATATGCACAGGGAGTATCAACAAAGTCCTTCAAGAGGAAAAAAAAAAAAAAAAGCACACAAAACCACAAAAACAACAACAGTTGGAAATATGCCTCTTTCCTTAGTGTGTTTCTTCTTTACATAGTATGTATCAAGAAGGAAGTGTGAATAAAATGCCTATGGTTAGATTCAAACCACTGCAGCACTTAATATTAATTGTTGTTGACAAAATGGGTGTCAAGAAAAGAACAAAACAAAACAAAAAAACTGACTGAACATCTTTTGTTCAAGTCCCAGTAACATTAAATCTTCCAGACAGAATTTCCTTTGTGGAAAATTTATAATTCCCATTTCTCTCTTTAAAACAGTAGGTGTCCCCTCCATGAGCTATAACTCTTGCATAATTGGGCAGCCTAGGATTCTTTCCAAATTTTCTGTGACAGGCATAATTTTTCATGAACACATTTGCCATAAGTTTACAAAAACCTAAGAACAATTATCCAAAAGAACTAAATCATGTTATTTATGTAGTGTCTATAAAATATTATAAAGAAAAAAATATATATTTTTTTGTCTTTTGATTTTCCTCCATGAAATATTTCTTCTGTCAACTTGCACTTTAAACACTTTCTAACAATATGCAACATAGGCTTCTTTCTGTTTCCTCATGTACTACTAGTTTGCTGATGAAAGTGTGTAGCTTTATACGGAAAACATATGGCATTGAAATAGAGAACTGTATATTACCCTAAATAAATCTCATTCTCTGAGTAAACTGTTTTCCCATGTAGATTTGGCAAGATAAAAAGTAGAAAAAGTCTTAGGTAGCTACTTCTCTGTTCATAGGTTTAAGACAAACTCCATTTATGATCAACATGAAAGCTCCAGCTGATTTGAGAAGACACAGAATCTAGATTTATTTGCATGGTGACACCATGGTTCAGATTTTGAAAAATAAGTGGGTGTTATAAGACATTGCACTTGTATTACCTGTACTACCTCAAAGAGACCTTGCTTGCTAGTTTGGCTTTTGGATCTCCAGAAGCTAACTAAACAAGAAGGTAACTAGTTATAACTGAAATGTAAATGAAAATGGAAGGATTTGGGACACTGAGGATGTTAGTCAGACACAGACTAGTTTACTATTATTTGAGATCATGAACTCTTTCTTGCAGTCCTGTCCTTATCATTATAAGAGAACATTAAGGTTAGATATTGTTTCCGTACTCATAGAATCAAAGAATCACAGAATCATAGAATATCCCGTGTTGGAAGGGACCCATAAGGATCATCAAATCCAACTCCTGGCACTGCACAGGTCTACCCAAAATTTTAGACCATGTGACTAAGTGCACAGTCCAAACGCTTCATAAACTTCGACAGGCTTGGTGCAGTGACTACTTCCCTGGGGAGCCTGTTCCATTTTGCGACCACCCCCTCAGTGAAGTACCTCTTCCTGATGTCTAGCCTAAACCTCCCCTGCCTCAGCTTGACACCATTCCCAAGGTCCTATCACTGGTGATTAAGGAGAATAGATTGGCACCTGCCCCTCCACTCCCCCTCGCAAGAAAGCTGTAGACCATGATGAAGTCTCCCCTCAGCCTCCTCTTTTCCAGGCTGAACAAACCAAATGATCTCAGCCGCTCCTCGTGCATCTTCCCCTCTAGTCGCTTGACCATCTTCGTTACCCTCCTCTGGACACTCTCCAACAGTTTCACATCCTTTTTGTACTGTGGCACCCAAAACTGCACACAGTACTCGAGGTGAGGCTGCACCAGCACAGAGTAGAGCGGGACAATCACTTCCCTCAACGAACTAGCGATACTGTGAAGAAAATTCTCTTTTTTGTTGTTCGGTTCAGACCCTAATGCAACCTTGACACACTGTTCCTTGACAAATTAGTGAGGTATAATCTGCGCTAAAGTTTGCAGATTTTAATTGATTTTAAAGTTTGTACAATCAAAATGTATTACAAAACTGTTGTCCATTCTACAAAGGGTCCTTGCCCACCAGACTTAAATACATTGGTTGGAGAAGGGTGCCTTCTCCTGACAAGGAGGCAGAAGATGTAAAAAGTGTATATCCTCAGCCAGAACTGAGGGGCTTCACTGACGACTGTGACTGGCTCTCAAATTAGATTAAATCAGTGGGATCTGTTCAAACCCTTTCTAATTAAGATCAGTCAAAAACCTGGCAGATAGAACAATAACTCAAGATATGGGGAAAGATTCACTTGCTGATGAGACCAAAGACACAAACTCCTATTTAAGGAAGTGTCCCCATCATCTGATTGTTAGATGAGTTAATACTGGCAGTGCTGATTTTTTTATTTATTTTTTTTTTTTCCTTAACAGATGTTATAGTTTATTTAATATAGTATGTTTTATTCAAGTGCAAGAAAAAAAAAAAAATTCAAGATGCTTAAGCCGGTTACCAGAAAGGAGATTTGAGTAAAACTGAAGCACCTAATGACAAGAAAAATAATCATAAAGACAGCGTTTCATCCGCCTTCAAGCCAAATATATATGTGTATTGCCAGCATTCTGAATCGAGTACCCTTAGCATCTAGATTATTATGTGGAACATAATATAGTCTTAGGAGTTACACACCATGAACGAGGATCAAAATTCATTATGATTTATTTAACCGTGGATATAGGAGGGGTAACCATCTGTCCATTGATATCTCTACTTTAATGGGAGATATAACACTTTTAACAATATGTGTCAATATTTTAAATCAATTATGAGACATTGGAAGGAAATTATAGCCATCCCAAACATAGCTGAAGGCATAGAAAAGTTTGTTGGATCTTTTATGGATCCAAAGTTTGTCGGATCTTTTATGGGCTAGATTGCTAGAAAGTAATGGTGCTTGTGAGAGGTGGGCAACGTTTAAACAGCACTTTTTCCAAGCTCAAGATCAGTGCATCCCTAAGAGTAGGAAATTGGGGAAGGGGGGCAGGAGACCTGTGTGGATGAGCAAGGAGCTCATTGACAAGATCAAAAGGAAGAGGAAGTTCTATGAAATGTGGAAAAAGGGCCTGTATTCTTGGCCGGAGTATAGGAGTGTTAACAGGGCCTGCAGGGATGCGGCAAGGAAGGCTAAAACCCACCTAGAGATGAAGCTTACAAAGGAGATAAAAGATAATAAGAAGGTTTTTTTTAAGTATGTAAACCATAAAATGAAGACTAGGGATAATGTGGGTCCCCTGCTGAATGAGAGGAGTGTCCTGGTAACAGAGGACTTTGAGAAGGCAGAGATACTGAATGCCTTCTTTGCTTTGGTCTTTGCTTCAAAGACTCCCCACCACACCCCCCCCCCCCCCACCCCTGCAGCCCCCACCCACCCACCCCCCCCCCCCGGGACTCCTGGACCCTAGAGGGAGGAGAAAGAGTATGGGAAATGGAGGGCTCCCCTCTGGTTGATGAGGGCATGGTTCAGGAGCATCTGAGTAGGATCAATGCACACAAATCCATGGGCCCCGATGGGATGCATCCACGTGTACTGAGGGAGCTGGCAGAGATGATCACTGAACTGCTCTCTATCATCTTTGAAAGGTCCTGGAGAACAGGAGAGGTGCCTGAAGACTGGAGGATAGCCAATGTTACTCAGGTCTTCAAGAAGGGGAAGAAAGAGGATCTGGGAAACTACAGGCCAGTCAGTCTCACCTCTGTCCCTGGAAAGGTGTTGGAACAGCTTGTTCTGGATGCCATCTCCAAGCAATTGGAAGAGAAGGTTATGAGGAGCAGTCGGCATGGGGACTTTGGGACCAAGGGGAAATTGTGCTCGACCAACCTCATTGCCTTCTATGATGGCATCATCAGCTGGGTAGATTGGGTGAGAGCAGTGGATTTCGTATACCTTGATTTTAGCAAGGCTTTTGATACTGTCTCCTACAACATCCTACTAGCAAAGCTGAGAAAGTGTGGAATGGATGAGTGGACAGTAAAGTGGGTTGAGAACTGGCTGACTGACCGAGTTCAGAGGGTGGTGATCGGCGGCGCAGAGTCCAGCTGGAGACCTGTGACTAGCAGCGTTCCCCAGGGGTTGGTGCTGGGTCCGGTCTTGTTCAACGTCTTCACTGATGACCTTGATGAGGGAATAGTGTCCACCTTCAGCAGGTAAGCCAATGACACAAAGCTGGGAGGAGTGGCCAACACACCAGAAGGCTGTGCTGCCATTCAGCGAGACCTGGACAGGCTGGAGAACTGGGCAGGAAGAAACCAAATGAGGTTTAACGAGCAAGTGTAGAGTCCTGCACCTGGGAAGGAACAACCGCATGTATCAGTACAGGCTGGGGGATAACCTGCTGGAGAGGAGCTCTGAGGAGAAGGACCTGGAGGTCCTGGTGGACGACAGCTTGACCATGAGCCAGCAGTGTGCCCTGGTGGCCAAGAAGGCCAATGGGATCCTGGTGTGCATTAAAAGGAGCGTGGCCAGCAGGTCAAGGGAGGTGATCCTCCCCCTCTACTCTGCCCTGGTCAGGCCTCGCCTAGAGTACTGTGTCCAGTTCTGGGCTACCCAGTACAAAAAAGACAGGGATCTCCTGGAAAGAGTCCAGCGGAGGGCCACAAAGATGATATGGGGCCTGGAGCATCTTCCCTATGAGGAAAGGCTGAGAGACTTGGGTCTCTTCAGCCTTGAGAAAAGAAGACTGAGAGGGGATCTTATCAATGTTCACAAATACCTTAAGTGTGGGAGACACAGGGATTTGGCCAACCTCTTTTCAGTGGTTTGTGGGGACAGGACAAGGGGCAATGGCCACAAAATGGATCACAGGAAGTTCTGCACCAACATGTGAAAGAACTTCTTCACAGTGAGGGGGATGGAGCACTGGAACAGGCTGCCCAGGAAGGTTGTGGAGTCTCCGTCTCTGGAGATATTCAAGACCTGTCTGGACACCTACCTGGGCAACCTGCTCTAGGGAATCTGCTTTGGCAGGGGGGTTGGACCCAATGATCTCTGGAAGTCCCTTCCAACCCCTACAATTCTGTGATTCTGTGATTTGCAAAATGTGTTCTTTGCTTAACTTTATAAACTAAATATTCCTGTCCTAGTTAAGGTTGACAGTAATTTTTATGACAAATAAATTAGGTCTCATCATTATTACATTTTTCTGTTCAGAGGGTTCCCTGCAGACCACCTACAATTTGTTCATCATTTAGTAGAGTTGATTTGACATAATTTCTAAATTCCGTAACAACAAAGATGTCATTTAAATCACTGTTGACCAGGATGACTTAATGTATCTTCAACTTGAATGTATTTTGAGGTTCAGTACATTCAGTCTAAGACTGTTTTCTGTTGTGGATAAACTAGCTAACTAATTAACGAACTAAAAGTTACTGAAAGACCTCAATTGGTCACTAAGAGCTTAAGGTTAAAAGAAAGAAAAAGTACAAAAAAAATTAAATGTTCTATCAAACTTCTTTCAGTGCTGTAAATGTGTCTGAATATTATTTATTTATTTATTTATTTATTTTTCTGGGGATTTGCACCAAAAAGTTATTACCCACTCATATGTGTCAATTAAGGATAACAAAAATGTTTTTATAAATATATTAATGACAAGAGAAGGGCCAAGGAGAATTTTCATCCTTTACTGGATGAACGAGGAAACCATGACTACTGAGGAACAGGAAGAGGCTGAGGTTCTTAATGCCTTCTTTACATCTGTCTTTACTAGCCAGACCACTTATCCCTGAGGTACTCAGTCTCCCGACATCGAAGTCTGGGGCGGGAAGCAGAAGAACCCCGCCACAGTTCAAGTAGAAATAGAGATGTGCTGCTCCACCTGGACTGTCACAAGTCCATGGGGCCAGATGGAATCCACTCAAGGGTGTTGGTTGAGGGTGTTGCTGTTGCTGAGGGTGTTGGTGGATGTGATTGGTGGGCTGCTTTCCATCATCTATCTGTGATCAGGGTCATCCAGAGAGGTCCAAGAAGACTGGAGATTTGCTAATGTGACACTTATTTATTAGAAGGGTCGTAAGGAGGACCCAGGAAACTACAGGCCTGTCAGCCTGATCTCAGTGCCAAGAAAGGAGATGGAACAGGTCATCCTGAATGCAATCACACAGCATATGTGGGACAGCCAGGGGATCAGGCCCAGTCAGCATGGGTTCATGAAAGGCAAGTCCTGCCTGATCAACCTTATCCACTTCTATGATCAGGTAACCCACCTGGAGGACGAGGGAAAACCTTTGACACAGCAAAACCTTTGACACAGTCTCCCACAGTATTCTCCTGGAGAAGCTGGCAGTCCATGGCTTGGACATGTACACTTTTTGCTGGGTTAAAAACTGGCTGGATGGCCATGCCCAGAGAGTAGTGCTGAATGGAGTGAAATCCATCTGGCAACTGGTCACCAGTGGTGTTCCCTAGGGGTCGGTGTTGGGGCCCATCCTCTTTAATATCTATTGATGATTTGGACAAGGGAATTGAGCCCACCCTTAGTAAGTTCACAGATGACACCAAGTTGGGGGGAAGTGTCAATCTGCCAGAGGATAGGATAGGTCCTGCAAAGGACCTGGACATGTTGGATGAATTGGCAGAGGCCAATGAGATGAGGTTTATCATAGCTAAGTGCCAGGCAAAACAACCCCACACAATGCTACAGGCTTGGGGCAGAGTGGCTGGAAAGTTGTGCAGAGGAAAAGGACCTGGGGATGCTGGTTGATGCTCACCTGAACATGAGCCAGCAGTGTGCCTGGGTGTCCAGGAAGGCCAACAGCATCCTGGCTTGTATCAGGAATAGCACAGCCAGCAGGACTAGGGAGGTGATTGTCCCTCTGTACTCTGCTCCGCTGTGGCCTCACCTTGAGCACTGTGTTCAGTTTTGGACCCCTCACTACTAGAAAAACAATAGGGAGTATGTCCAGAGAAGGGCTACAAAGCTGTTGACGGTCCTGGAACACATGCCTTCCTATAAGGAGCATCTGAGGGTACTGGTGTTTTTTAGTCTGGAGAAGAGGAGGCTCAGAGGATACCTTATTGGTCTCTACAACTACCTAAAAGGAAGATGTAGGGAGCCGGTGGTCAGCCTCTTCTCACAGATAATTAGTGATAGGGAATAGCCTCAAGTTGCACCAGGAGAGGTTTAGGCTAGAAATTAGGAGTCATTCCTTCTCAGAAAGAGTAGTCAAACATTGGAACAGGTTGCCCAGGAAGGTGGTGGTATCACCATTCCTGGGAGTGTTTAAGGACAGGTTGGACATGGTGCTTAGTGACATGATTTAGTGGGTGACATTGGTAGTAGGGAGATGGTTGGACCAGATGATCTTGAAGGTCTTTTCCAACTTTAATGATTCTATAATTGTAATTGATATATATATTTTTATATGACACCATAAAGAAGATAATTTTAGTTCAGAATAATTTTCCCCTATTTATAACACAGAAGTGAAAAAGTTGTGTGTGAAAAGCAGGTGTAAAACTGTCATATCTAATCTATAAAACATTACATCAACATCAGAGCTCTTGTTGATAAAATGAACAGAAATCTATTATTGTAATACCATTTTAAAAAAAATAATAATAAAAAAATCATGTTCATAGTCCCTGGAAAGTGACAGAATGATGAAGATATGAATTCTATAGCAAGGATTGGATTTTGGAGTGAATTTAAAATGCCCTGTAGTGATTTTAGAAAATGAGGACTGAATGTGACAACTCCCATTATTAGGAAATCCCACCCTTTCTGGATTTCTTTAAAGGTAAATGATAGAACACCATATATTGACTCACAAGCTGAAGTGTTTCTTTTTTGTTTATTTGTTTGTTTGTTTGTTTGTTTTTTTCTGCTGTCAGTCTGAAAGACTAAATTCTTAAAGATGTAGGTCTTGAAGAATTCTTTAAGGAAAAATAAAACCAATTGAAACAATTAATTTTTTAATTTTTGTGTTATTTCACTAAGCACCACTTTTTCAAGTTCCACAAATCAGTGAATAAAATTTCTACAACCAGCCTTAGTTGTCTTAGATGTCTTATTTACCACCATGCTGACACATGGTGTTTTGAACTCCATTAAAAAGGGAGGTTATTAAGGATTTAATGGAATAGACTGAATAAAGAATCTCTTGTATAAAATTTGTTTTTCTTAGGTGTTACAGATCTTTTGGTCAGCTTTTGAGTGAAACATAACTAAAGTAAAGGGAAATAAATGATTGTGATGGGCAGGAAGAATAACGAGTAAACTCAGTGAGTAATTTAATGTATGCAAGAAAGTATACAATCTTGGCAATGAGGACAGATGTTATGATGAAAACAGAGGAAAAGAAAGAGATCCGTTTATCTATGATAAAATAATAATGCCCAAAGACAAAAGTGCTTTGTGTTTATTTTATTATTATTATTAATTTTATTTATTTATTTATTTTAATAAATCAGAGTACTGAATGTTGAGAAGAAAGGAGAGTGGGGAAGGAAAAGTTGAACCATGAGAAATGATCCAGCTAAATATTAGCAAAATTTGGGCTTCACTACAAATTAAAGCTTTTCGCTATTGGTGCTAAATAATGTGGCAAACTACTGTGATTCCTTGCAAAATATTTCTTTTTGTAAAGATGAAGAAATAAAGTAGATCCTGATGACTTCAGTGTAATATAGATAGCAAAGGTTTGAAAACAAGGAAAAAAAAAATTTCCTCCTGTAATTATTTAGCTACATATTTTGTCATGTGTACAGATATTCAAATAAGTATGAATGCAAGTAATGAACAGATTTATTGATGTAGAGAACTAAAAATACCCCACAAAATTACAAGTTTTTCACTATATATGTGCTTATACATACTTTCTATAAAATGTCAAAAAGAAAAAAAAAAAGTCTTTTTAACTCTAGGAAGTTAGGAATTAGCATTCAAATATGTCCAACCATAGAGACCTAGAGGCACTGAGCAACTGTAAACTAGATGTGCCAAGAAGCCAGATGCTGCCTTTGGAAAAATATTTTTCAGACCTTGGCAACAGAAATCTGTGATGCCATCCAAATGATTCCTACACACTATAAATCTGTTTCCTTCAAACAACACACTAGCCATATTAGCCATATTAACTATACAACTACAGAATTAAAACAGGCCTAAGACATATACAGTCTAACTGAACACAGGGTTTGTAGCATACCATAGTTTCTCTCATATAACTACTAATCTTAAATGAAGGAAAATGTACATCCTTATAATACACAAGACTGTTCATTTAAAATGACACTTTTTTTTTTTTTTTTTTTTTTAAATGATACTAAAAAGCCAAGAGGACAGGTACTTAAAAGACAGACACTGTTCTGTATGCTCCATACAGCTTGGTTACTCTTTGTAATATGGTGCTATGAATTTCACCCTGTGCAATGTTAATATTAAATAAGTTTGAAGACAGAAATCTCAAATAATGGCTATGAAGCCAAGCTAATTGTACACAAACATGGTTTAAAATGATTTGCTTGACAAAAGACCTGTTTCTTGCTGTAGGAATTTGAGGTCTACTCTTGAACTAGCCACTGAGGTTAATGGAAGTTTTGCTGTTAGTTCAAGAACGTTGAGATTAGTCCAGAAAGCTCTCACTATAACATTTCTCTGGACTGTATTTTTTGTATACCTTCATAATCTTTCAAGAATATTCTTCCAAGGCACAGCAAATCCCCATTAGAATTTCTAAATAAAACAAGCAATAGCCAAATAAAGTAAAACTGGTCCAACTGCAGTCATTTGAATGGAATGAGCTTATTCTCCTTACTCCGTTCAGCTGCTCATGCCCAGCCACATGGTAAGATCATCACCTTTTTTGATTTCTTATCTGCATGATCACTCCCTAAACCAGGTCAGCTGGCAAATACATGCTATTTAAACTGTAGAAATCATTACTACATCCCCCTCTTTTCTCCCCCGAACAAAGAACTTAAACAAGGATCTTACTTGGCAGGTCTAACAGGGGTAGTCTAACAGAGGTAGAAGCTGAAGAGGAATGAAGGCTGGGGAAAGCAAATGCATTTCCTGAAAGAGGTGCTGTTGGAAGAGCTATGGTTTGAGACTATATACTGAACCATATAGTATAGATAGCAAGAACTGGATACTAAAAGAAAGGTAAAAAATCAGTTTCCAAAGAATTGGTAAAATTCCATTAAAAAAAAAGCACTTTATCAGAAATGATTAATCCAGTGATTTATCTCCTGTGTTGATTACTTACATTACTGTGTTGGTTTTACTCTGGTGGGCAGCCAAGCTCAACCACAACTGCTCTTTCACTCCCCCTCTTCAAAAGGAAAGGGGGAGAGAATACAAAGAAAAGAGGTCAAGGGTTGAGACAAGAACAGGGAGATCTCTCAACAATTATAGTGATGAGCAAAACAGACTCAGAGTAGGGAGACGGTAAAATTTATTACCTATTGCTAACAAGCTAGACAAGTGAGAAGCAAAGAAACCAAAATTTCCTTTCCCCCATCCACCCTCTTCTTTCTCCCTCCGAGTGGTGCAGGTGAATGGGGGAATGAGGACTGCAGTCAGCCGACTGCACTTCATCTCCGCCACTCCTCCTCACTCACTCTCTTCCCCTGCTCCACACGGGGTCCCTCCCACGGGATGCCATCTTTTCCTAACTGATCCTACGTGGGCTTCCCACAAGCAGCAGCTATTCAAGAACTGCTCCAGATACAGTTCCATACCACGGGGTCCATCCCTCAGGAACAAACTGCTCCAGCCTGGATCCCCCACAGGCAGCAGCTCCTGCCAGGTCACCTGCTCCTGTGCAGTCTCCTCTCCACAGGCTACAGGTCTGGCTTGGAATCTGCTCCATCAGGGGTCCTCTACAGGCCACAGCCTCCTTCAGGCCACATCCACCTGCTCCACTGTGGTCTCCTCCATGGGCTGCAGCGTGGAGATCTGCTCCGCCGTGGGACCCATGGGCTTCAGCCTGTTTCACCATGGTCCTTTCTACAGACTGCAAGGGAAACTTTTGCTCCAGTGCCTGGAGTACCTCTTCCCCCTCCCTTTTCACTGACCTCGGTGTCTGCAGGGCTGTTTCTCACTCCTCACTCTGCCAGCTGCTGTTGTGCAGCAGTTTTGTTTGTTTATTTTGTTTTTCCTTAGATCTGCTGTCAGAGAGGTGTAAACAACATCGCTTACTGGCTCAGCTCTGGCCAGCATCAGACTACTTATCTAACATGGGGCAACTTCTGGGTTCTTCTCACAGAAGCCACCCCTGCAGCCCCCCACTACCAAACCCTTGCCACGTAAATCCACTACAATTACAGATATTTATTTCTTCAGTATCAAAAGATATACCAAAAAGCATTATGGATATATATCTATAATGACCTTGTAAAATCAAGATCAATTAAGAGATACTTGAATTGTTATTACTTAGGCAAGATATTCTTTCCTTCTTGTAAGTCTAAATTACAACAGCATTTGTCATTAAAATAAGAATGTAGTGATTTTAAATGGGACACTACCTTCCTCACTGCACACAAGGGGCTTGACCTGGACATGAAATTGGATTCTGTCCTCTGCACGGTCTGCAGTCCATTTCCACAGGGCTTGTGGAAGAAATTTGCTAATGGAGATAAAGAGCAATGGGACAGTAAATCCTAGTTAAAATATTTGAATTTCTCATGTAATGTAAGTGCAAAAGAGACAATTATAGCATGCCATTTGTCCTTCTGCACTACACAGAAAACATAAAAGTATAATCATTTTACCATTTTGATATATTGACTGCATAGTTTGCATTTGATAGAAGAATGCTATTTCTTAAGTTTTGAATTCTATCGCTGTATTAATTCTTCAATAAAAATATCTTTATGATATTAGGAAACCCCTCACAACTACATTTTTCTAAGATAATTTAGTTCAGAAGGGACTTTCAGAGAACAGACTTCCTGTTCATAACTAAGAAAACATTTTTTTTGGTATAACCAGAATTCTCACATTGGGCTGAGGTATAAATACCTGTCTTGTACAGGAGAGCCCATATATGGACCCAGAAGTTCAGATGTGGCTTCACAAGTGCTTGCTTCATATAAGGTAAAGAGTTACTTGGACCTCGTTGGATCTGAGGGCTTCTCTTGCCAATACAGTTTAATGTGTGCTTGGCTTTCTTCACTGAAGGTCACATCTAGCCTACAAATATATCTTCCTTATTTTCTCAATATCTGACTTGAGAGCTCTGGGACCTGATTTATAGAAAGGATGAATCTAGAGCTCAAACCAAATATTGCAATGGCATTTCACATTAGAAAACTAAAATAAATAGATTTTTTTTTTTTTGGTTTAATTTCTCTATGTCTCTGTTCATCACTTGAAAAATAACTTCACTCCAACTCCTAGGTATGCCAAAAAAAATTTAATAATAAAAATTCATGTTTATAATATGTTCAAGATCCCCAGAGCACAGCTCACAAGAAGATAAATAACCCTGTCTTTGGAGCAACATTTGATTAGTGTACATAAAAGAAAGAGGCTGAAGAGAGAGAAAAATTTTGCAAAATCTGCTTGGTAACAGAACTCCACACATCCTGGATACTTGAATAAGGGACTGGTGGGTTGGATAGGGGCATGGGGGCAGAAAATTATGAGATTATATTACATAGGCTGTCTTATAACACATATAAAGGACTCTGGCTATTAATAGTGAAGAAGCATATCCAAATGCTTAACTTTAATTTGTAATTTTTCAGGAATTGTTATCTACACAGATGTAGGTGCTCTTAAAAGCAGAAAGAAAATATATGATAAAAGTGTTAATTTCAGTATATATTCAACTCTTAAGATGGCACAGAATTCATTGAATTTTTCTATTGAAATAAAATTCATATACTCACAAGACTTTATGCACAAACATACACAATAGTGATAATTAACTTTTTGTGTTTCTGCCAATTTAGACACTATATGAAGCATCAGCTTCAGTTGCAGGTAATTATATTGATATGCCGACACAAAAATCTTAAATATAATCAAAGTTTTCATTAACTTATATTATACCTTATATGCTATCAAAAGTGAGTACTCTGATGAATAATATGTGAAATAGAACTAAATCAAGTGCAGCAATATCTGTCCAAAATTTCTTAAAACCCGAGACTTTTAACATACACTCTCCCAATTACATTACTCACAGTACAATAGGAAAAATTCTTAACATCATTCAAAAGTGGAATATCTTAAGCAAAGAAAGCGTTTCACTTCTACCATTTTTTTATAGGATATGATAATGCAAAATATGGTGGTAGCACCTTTTGGTCTTTTTGTACAGGTTGGCTTGTTTGGTTATCTTGTTTGTGTAATGGAGTACTTGAGTAAGAACAATACATGCTAGGATATGGACTCAGTCTCAGTCTTCCCCTCAAGTTAGCACTACATAAACCCACTGCTGGCTGCAGCATCTCTGCAGCTTGCTACCATACTGTCTCAAAAGTTATAAAGAAAGACATATCTTGGGTGGTTCTCTATTGTCCATGTGAGCATGCTGTGGAGGCAGAGAGAATACTAACAGTATATGGGGCTGAACAGATTGTGTCAGTCAGTCCACACAACAGAAACAAGCATATCAGGCCTGAACCTCAGTTTTATTAGCCAAAAAAAATCTCTTCTGCTTCACAGCTCAGTTAAAATATAACACCTGCACATAGCTTGCAAACTTGTTGTGACAATACAAGGTGACTCGGGGACTGAACAAGAACCAATTTTAAATTACAATATAGCCATATCCATGATTATCATTCCTATATATTTCATTTAAGAATCATAAGGTGATGATTAGCAAGAGTTTGGGTTTCAACACTTGATTCCTGTCTTAATAATATTTGTGCTCAATTTCTCACAATGGAAAAGTGGAAAATGGATTTCAAAATACATTTCTATGCTGAAGGGTATATTGCAAGGTTTTATTTTGTCAGTGTAACACTGCAGCAATAACGGATAAAACAACAGTGAATACGGAGCAAAGAAATCAGGGCTGTTTTTTCTTTCTTTTGAACTCAAAATCTTTTACTGACATGATGCTGCTTAACCTTAGGCATAGTAAATCTAGCTCTAACTGACTGAATATTTTTTAGGTAGAGATAATATTTTCTTCTCCTAAATTCCAGTAAGACACATTATTAAAAGACAGGAAAATAGCTAAATTTTGTTATTAAAATGCATACTGTTTCTAAAATATTTTTTGCCTTTATTTTTTAAATAAATATTTTCATTCATGTTGGTATTAAGTCTTTTTAGGTTGTTAATTTGTTTTATAGATATTCATCATCAATATCTTAGTGTTATTTTATATTGGCATTCAAAGCTTCACATTGTTGTTATTAATACCTCACTACAGAAGAGTAATATGTTCTCATAAGAAATTGTAACACCACCCATTATAAAAGTCAGCTGGTTTCTAAATGGCAGTAATATGACATAAAATGTTCAAAAACATAATCATGCAAATTAACAAGATAGAGGAGATCCTACTTGGAAATTTAATCTAAACCTAAAAATCTGAAATCTAAAAACCTAAATCTAATTCTTATCTATCAATGTGTAATAGCTGCTCACAAAATATTCTCTAGTACTTGGTATGATCTATTTCTGTACATTGCAGGAGATATTAATTCAATTTTTTATTCTGCATGGAACTTCAGCTGTTGTAAGAAAAAGGAAAAATCTTCTGGTCTGCAAAGATGTTAAGAAAGATTTCCCTGAATGGGCAGTCAGTATACTTTTATCAGTCTATACATATTTATGCATAACCAAATAATGAATAGTGTAACAGATATAGAATAGAATCACTTTTATAATATATCAGTCATGCAAATATCAGTGGAAAGTTAACAGGAAATTGTTGAAAAAATAGATTGTGCAGATCTATTAGATCTAAACTCATGCTTTTTTGCAATTCTAGCACTAGTCTATCACCTACAGGTATGAAGCTAATACTTGTTAGGATAGACCTAGTATAACACAAAGGAAGAAATAAAATGTTTGCAATCACCTCTCTGGTAGAGCAGTCAGCTTGTTCTCACAGGTAACTAGTGATAGGAACAGAGGAAACGGTCTCAAGTTATGCCAGGGGAGGTTTAGGTTGGAAATTAGGAGATATTTCTTCTCAGAAAGAGTAGTCAGGATTTGGAATAGGTTGCCCAGGGAAGTGGTGGAGTCACCGTCCCTGGGAGTGTTCAAGGAAAGTTTGGACCTGGTGTTTAGAGATATGATTTAGTGGGTGACATTGGTAGTAGGGAGATGGTTGGATCAGATGATCTTGGAGGTATTTTCCAACCTTAATGATTTTATGATTGTAGTCACTCAAATTCTAAATTCATAAATTGCTTGGTTTATATCAAATATTCAGATTTCTTCATTCTGATTAAAACATCAAAATAAAAGAATATATAGTATTTTGTTTCAGTTATAGTATATTGTTATAGCATACTGTTTCAGTTTTATCCATCAAAAATATTTGAATTTGTATACAATATTTAAAAAACTAAAAGCCTGTACTAAGAACTATCAGGCAGATTTTGAAATCTAATCACTAGTAGTCACTTGGGAGACTGTTTCAACACTGCTTCAGAACATATTGAACATATTTCCTTACCCTTATTTATTTATTTACTTTTTATTACATGTCTTAAACAACTAGCTCTGGAATATAGCTGTCATTCTGAATAAAGCTTTTCTTTCTAATCCTGTCTGAAAAACTTAACTTTCTGGACAAGTTCCACCACAGACACTCCACTTCTGCACAGTGTTTATAACTGGTAACTGTAAAAAAAAATAGCCATCTGCCTGACATTGATACCTATGAATCTGGTCCTTAAATGCATCAGTCTGTCTTTGCGTTTAATAGATACTATTAGCCTATACTTTAGGTAGGTATCTAACATAGGCTAGAGGACACATAAGAGTAAGATGCCTTAATCTTGAATCACTTTCACCTTTGTGTCCAACATTAGACAAGGATATAAATCTGCTTTTTTGTTGTTGTTTTTTGTTCCTCCCATCTCCTGTCCATATATATATATATATATATTTTTTTTTTTTTTTTTCCCCTCCCAGTTTAAAGCATTGTAATGAAGTTACTGAGTTCAATCCTTCTTGTGTGTGCATGTGTGATTTCTCCTCTGTGGAAGGAACTTGACTCTGAGGCAAACCAAAACCCTGCGTGCCCAATCTCCATTCTTGGAGAAAATCAGAGCTGTGTGCAGGCTTCTGTTTCATTCTTTTTGCAGTGTCTCGAGGCTCTCAGTCACACACTCTTGTCTCAGCCACTCCATTGAATGGCTCCGTATGCCCTAATATTCCCTGTTGGCAATGTTTACTATATTTGCAGGAATTTTATACCACCAAAATGCGTAAAGAAACCCAAGGGAACTGGACAGTCAGACCCTGAGGTGTTACTGTATTTCTGTGCATAAAGGGAGAAGGATTTCTCTTAGACAAAGAGCGTCACCCTGTCTTTACTATTCATCTTCAGAAATGTATTTGAAAAGTAAGTCTGCAGAAAGAGAATATTAGTATTTTGGCTTGAATTCAGTTGAATAGTCATTATAAGCTTGTGGCAAAGACAGGGAGTCTGAGTAACTAGAGGCGGAGAAAGAAAGAATGCTCACAGCACACAGGTTTAAATACACGCAAACATCCTTTGAGGCTTAGTATATATTTAAAGACTTCTTGTAGAGAATATATACATATATTCAGTATTTTATATATTTATAGATATATTTGTAATAAACTTTTATTTTTTTGCCAATAAAGAGCCAGCCACTCATTTGGAAAACAGTTCTCTACTGGAAGCATTTTACTGAGCATTTTACTTTCATGAAAGGTTCAGTCTATTTACAAGTTAAAACCAGACTGGACCAGATTGCAACTAGATTAAATGTGCTGTAAGAAAAAAATAAATAAAATAAAAAAAAAAAAAATCACAGTACAAATCTTCTTGACAAATTCAAAATTCTGAGATATTTAACATCAATGCCCTTTTAGAAAAACTTGTACGTAAATGAGGCACTTATCTCTATCTTCTGTAAGATAACGAGGGCTTGCCCTCTGTTTAGAAATTCATAACACAATAAAGCAAATAGTGGCTGTACACTGTGCTCTCCAGAATATTTCCTTTTCTGATGTCTTTAGTATTTTCAGTGGCTTGAGGATATGTTATATCTAAAAAGAATGTGACTTTACATCAAACTGCAAAATATTCCTTTGGCAGCATCATTGGCATTGCATACACTGAACTTGTGAGCATTTGTTCGGGGGCCTTTTTCTCAAATAAGGAACAAACTGCTCCAGCTGCAGGTCACTCAAAGCTAAAACATAAATATAAGTAAATAAATAATAATAATAATAATAAAATCCCAGGGACAAGGCAAGCCAGCAAAATTTATCAGCAGTTTAATTCCCCAAGAGGGCACCAGGGGCCATTACATGGCCATTAGCATAGCCAGCACTAGAGTCACAGGCACAGTAGAGACAGCCAAGAAGCCAGAGAAGAGATCAGCTGAGGGCTTTGCAACAGACGCAGATGTTGCTGCTAAAAAATGTATATTAGACTTTGGCATCTGAGTCCTTTATCTGTCAAATATGTCCTGTCTGAGACCCCAGCTGTTAAGTTTGCTGATGACAGAAGACGGGAAAAAGCTAAGCTACATTTAGATCATAGCACTCTGATTCCTTCTAAAGAACTGTAAGTTGTCTCAAAGGGTCAATGTCTCACTTATTAAAACTCTTATAACCTTTTCTGGCAGAGTTTTAAAAAGTTCCCATAAGCTGCAATGGTCTAGCACTTCTTATGGATAAATCTGTGTTCAGATGTAGTCAAAAACAAACTGCATTCTCTCACACAAAAGGATTGTCTTCTAGGGGAAGAGTACCCAAAATAAAATGAGCATTATGGATAGGCTGCCTCTAAACTTAGTTGCCATATCTATAATGTTAAAATAAGTCAGCCTGCAAGAAAGGGAGTAGCTGAATATTTTTCTTTGCTTGTTTCTTGCCCTTTGAAGATCTTACATTTGGATTAATTGTCTAGTTTCCTCAGGAAGCTTGACAATTGCTTTAGCTTTCTCTGCTTTTCTTCCCTTTTCCAAAGACCTCACTATTTTAGCTACAGTTCAAAGATCTGTTCATGGTTTAAAAATTCTGATATGAACTCTTGACTAATTTTTTCTTCCCTACAAGAGGGAATGGTATTCAGTGAATACCATTCTTCTCCTACAGTATGCAATAATTAACATTCCTTTTGAAAAGTAAATTAGATTATATTGCCAGTTTTTCCGTATCATGAACACAGCAATAACAACACAGATCAGTTCTTTAAAGTGATTATTTTGTATTATCATATAATAAAACATTCAGATAGCAGCAGATATAACTGTATTATGATGAAGCAATGCAGGTTGTGCAAATGGGTTTTAGTGGAACCATATTCACTTTTATCCAGATATATATAAAAGTGTTTTGCTCTACAATTTTTCTTATTTATGAGTAGATGAAAGTACTTTTTTTCTTTTAATTTTGTCCATCTACTTCTGTTTAGAATAATCTAGTAACAGTTTCTAGTGTTTGTCTTTTTAACTTAACCATCATTATCAGTTAAAAACAAACTTTTTTTTTTTCTCTCCTAACTGCTATAGCTAATACTGCTATACCAAATTTCTTCTCTTTCTGTAACAAACAACCAAGTGCACTCTGACTGTTTAATACTATATTCAGACTCGTTTTCTTATCGTTTAAAGATAAACCCTGAGGACTTGAGGATAACTGCTTCATTCTGCATGGGCTAATGCTGTTGTCATAAATTCCTGCTCTGTTTTGTTAACTAGCCTTCCGTTAATCAGGCCTACTCTAGAGTATATTGTGCACCAGGGAGATGAGATACAGAGTATAAGATAACACAGCGAACCTTTAGGCAGTTATAATGATTTGAAAGAGTCAATTCAAAAATAGAGAACAGTTTATCTTCTGTCCATCAGACAAAACCTCTGATTTGACTGATTAAGATTAAATAGACCACAATACTTTCTTTTAAAGCACAGCAAGAGGATAGGTATTATTACTCCCCCAAGCCCATAGGAACTTTTTGAGGTGAATGTCCTTGTCACAAGCCTAAACTATAAGAATACTTCCTTCCTTCCTTCCTTCCTTCCTTCCTTCCTTCCTTCCTTCCTTCCTTCCTTCCTTCCTTCCTTCCTTCCTTCCTTCCTTCCTTCCTTCCTTCCTTCCTTCCTTCCTTCCTTCTCTTCCTTCCTTCCTTCCTTCCTTTTCTCTTCTATTGTCCCACGACTCTTGAATTAATTTTTGCACTATAAAGCAGTGCCAATGAGAAGGACAAAAAAACATCCCAACAGATAATTCAGTTATTAACAGCCTCCCTGAAAAGGTAAATTTTATCCTTTCAACTTGAAATGAAGCAAGAGTTGAACCAATGCAATCTGCCTCAAAAAACAGTTGTTCTAACTTGTAGGCTACTATATTAGAATGAAAAACAATATAATTAATTATTCTTTTCTGTATTTACTTTCTGAATATAAGTAATTTGTCAGTTCTTTTCAAAAACAATTGTACATAATTACTCTGGGAAGGATACAGTAAAATCAGTCTTTGGGTCACTGTTCTGAAACCTCGAGTAAATCAACAAACCCTGAGGTGGACAGTCTTTTTTGAGATTCTTTCTAACCTCAGCATTTTTTTTTTCTTGGTTTTGTATAAGCAGCTGCCAGTGATGAATGCTCCTTCAAGAATCCTGCTATTCATGGAAGCACTGGGTGCTTTTCATCCAAAGAATCCTAATGCTCCCTATTCACTTTTTACAGAGGTGGGATACTAATACAAGTTTTCTGTATTTCACTCAGAAACAACAAAAAAAAAGTGCTAGTCTTTTAAAGCAACTGCAGCCTTTATATTATTTTAATAGACTTTATAAATGCCAGTTCTGACACATAGGCACTGATTGTTTTGCTTACATGCTTTGAATGTTAGCTCTGGTGTGTGCTCAGTCATCCTGTTGCCTGAGTAACCATCTTAGCTATGTCCCAAGTATGGGCCAGGTATAGGCTAAATTGCTGTCTGCAGTGCTTGTCTTCAGACTTTCAGAACAGGGAACTTACCAAAGTGATGACTTCTTTTATTTCAAAATGTCTTTGTTTCCTTCTCCAAGAATGATGTCATCTAAGGAGGCACAGGTTTAGATACAGACTTGGGGATGAATATGCAAACATGGAAAATATATGCAGGTACAGCCAAAGGACAAACTCAGAAATTTCACTTGCCTGCATCTTCCCCAGAAGAACATCTAACCAATAAAAGAACAAAGGCCTAGAATAAATAGGCTAGTGACTAGGAAAATACTAATGGATAAGAAACTGAATTCTCACTCCACTAGACTGGAATTTAGACCTTGAATCTCCCGAGTTATCTGTCCTTGTGAAAAAGAGGAAACAAGACAAGCAAGTCTCTCATTTTTCTTGAGAAAGCTGTTCTATTTTTCATCAACACTTTATGGCAGAAACATAGAGACTTGGAGAGTCAAATAGACACCTTAGCACTGTAAGTAATACATTCATCAGGAGTATCTCTCCTATGAATTTTTAATTCTTTTCTATCTGGGAATTGATTCAAGAAGGAGACTTTGCGAGCAATTGTACATTACAACTAGCTACAAGACAATGTCACTAGGAAACATTATTTAAAATTTTAACTCTTCAAGAAAAAAGGTTAGTGCGTTAAGTAGAGAAATGTAGGCAAGACAGCAACTACTTGGCTCCGTGAATAGTCCATCCTTATACTAAATGGGCTGTGATAAATCAAGTAAACCACTATCCAGATTTAAAGATTTCAAAGCTATTAATTTTCTTATCTGACCTACGATGAGCATGCTGTAATGAAACCTCAAACTATAAACTTCAGCAAGCAGAGCAGGAACCTAATTAGCATTTGAATAAGCATTTAAAACTAAACTAAACTAAACTAAACTAAAATAAATCTTCTGAATAATTCACTAAGTGTTACTGATGAGTCAGCAAGTTGTACTGTCCCCTTTTCAGACTTGATTCAATTCACCTGAATATGGTTTTAGTTTTAAGCATGTGTATAATAGTATTCCTACTTAGAAAATAGCTCAACACTTGTCAACATTCTTTACTTAACTCAATTACATGCTTGAGTGCTTCACATAGTTGAGCTTCACATGAATATGAGAAAGAACCAATGAATCTGCATATTGTTACTAAGCCAGTAGAAATAACAATTTTTCAATAAAATAAATGCAGCCACAAAAGCCAATGTTTTATATGTATAGACATATCAGCCCCTTATAATCTGAAACCTAATAACTGCATATGTAATTCTTTTTTGAAAGTGTGATAAATATTTACATATATAGCTGATTCCAAATTTCTTGCTTGTTACTTTTCTGCCATATGTTGGATTCAATAATATTTTTTTGAATGGAATTTAAGCAGCAATATCACTTTAAATATACAACTGTGACATCTTCATAAAATAATTCAAAAAAGAAATTTCCTCAGCATTTCTATTTCATAAAAGATTTTGACAAATAAGCTCTACAGTTTTTTTTAATGGCTGCCTAACCTTTTGTAAATACAATTTAATCTAGAAGCAATTCACCCATATTTTGACCTACTAGTTGAGCTGTAACTGTATTAAAATTTGAACAAACAAACAAACAAACAAAAACAAACAACAAAAAACAACCAACCAAACAACCAAACAAAAAATATTTCCAGAAGATGTGAGGTTAAGTTGATAGGTAGGAGTGTCAATTTCCATATATTTGAGCTATTCTGTCTTTCTTCACCTACATCTGTTCTGAAAAATAGAGTTTAAATACTTCTATTTAAGGTTTTCTAGATTAAAACAGAAGAGAAAATGCTTAATTAACATATCTAATGTAATTAAAACCATGCATACATAAGAGTTGCTTTCTGGATCAAGTTCAAACAGGTAAATAAATGTAGTCTGTCTAAGGTACACTATTAAAAATAACACTGAAGCCAAATGTTTAATTTGGATCATTTTGATCATTTTTCTGTGTATTTATTATGTGCTCATTTTGTATTACTATACATTTATTTTAAGCACCTGCAATAACTGGAATTCATACTCAAAAATTAATAACAGCTATAGCAATTTTTCAATATTGTATCTGAGTGTGGTTAAAAAATCATCACACTCATTCCACATAGATATCAAAGTCAGATCCCTAAATATGCAGAAAAATATATATCTATATATTTTTCCCATTATCTTTATTAAAGACTTGAACTATACACAACTCTCAAAGTCAGGGCTGTGAGTATACCAATAGGCTGAGCCATGTTTTTTTCTGAACAGCTGACTAGATTTCCAAGCATGACCATGAATCTAGCACCTCACCATTAACCTCTCTTTGTCTTACCACTATCTGATAATTAATGGACTGCTGATGGATGTTGTTACTAGTAGCCAACTCTGTTCAGCCTTCAAGACTATGCCCTCGCTAAGGTTACCCTGTGCTCACAGTGCATCCCCTCTCATGGAGCTGCCTTTCTCCTGTGGTTGTCTGATGTAGTTCTCAGACAAAGATCAATCCCTCTGCATTTTTACATTTACAGGAATATTTTTAATGAGGATATGGCCATACTGTTTAGAGCTTAAGAGAATTTAATAATATGAATGCAAACTGTTCCATGGCAGCTGGCCTGAACTTCAAACAACAGTCCTGGATATGTTTAATTTACTATCCTTAATGCAGTTTTTGTGCTTTTCCATAATGCTCATGCAGTGATAGGTTCTTTAAAAAAGACAAGGTTCCTCAACAAAGGAAATATTAATAATAAAAATAATAATGATAACAATAATAATGATAACAATAATAACAATAACAATAGCAATAACAATAACAGTAGCAATAACAATAATAATAATAATAATAATAATAATAATAATAATAATTTAATAACAATTACAGGTAGGGTAAACAAAAGGAACAACACTATACCTTTCCTCAAGTAAGCTGGTCCAACAACCATCCAAATGAAGAGTGAGTCTACATAACCTGAGCAGGATTTGGTGTTTTCTTGAGATTTAGACAGACCAACGTTGTATTTATTGAAATAATTCTGCTTAAAATTTTGGTGTGGGCAAAGGGAATCATAACAAATATGTGTTCCATAATTATTGTTAGTTTAATTAGAGTCCTAACAGTCTAATCAAAACACAGGTTATTATTAGCCTGATTACAAAAATAGTAACATTCATGAGTCATTGACACAGTGAAGACATGGGCATGAGGGAGGTAAAGAAGAGTCATCAGTTTCATTAGGTCTGGTGGAATTTTCCCCTCAGTTGGTCCACTTTGAACTGTGTTTATACATTTTCTTAGCACAGCCTGCTTGGCTGATATTTTTTCCCCTTGCTTCCTAGCAAACATTTGACTGTTTGCACCACTTAGCTATTAGGTATAGCAGCATGATAGTTTCCAAAAACACTGCAGAGGTTTTCTATTTTCTTCTTTAATGACTACATAGGATTGCCAAACCTTTATCATAGAGGGTAATCGCAGAGCTAAGTCAGGACAAGTTAGGTGATAGTCACCTGTCTGCCAGATAATTACTATCATAGTTAAAACTATCAGACTCAGACAGGACAGACAAGTCATGAGGGCCTTCTTTGTCAGGCCAATAAAATAATTGCAATAGGAATTACAAAATTATATTTTTTAGATTACAAAATAAGCAAAGTCTTCTTTTTACTTTTGGGGCATGGGTTGAAACTAAAAAGCAGAAGAGAAAAGAAAGTATCTTATAGCCTCCAGGAATAAAAATGAATTAAAAATATTATTTCAGATTATTCTTTCATCAGAGGCTATCTTGCATAAAGGATAAGTAATTCTTATGTAAAGATATAGCTCAAGAAATCTGGTATTAAATTCAGTTAAGTCAATAGTTAAGCTTTCATTTATTTTCATATGTTTTGATCTGCCCTAACAAAAAATAAGACACTGCAAAATTGTTTAATTGTGTGATTAAATTAATTGATTCCAAAATTAGGATTGTCGTTTGAAACCTCAGAATGATGAGCCTTGTGTGACATAATAATCCATTTGTGACTATATATATTTTTCCTGATTATTATTAAAATAAAAGTAAATGAAACACACAACTTTCTATATTTTCTGCATTAAAATATATATCCAAGAATAAATATAAGGTTCTATTTTATAAGTCCTGTAATAGGTTGGTATGATTATAGTAAAATGTAGAAAAAGACATTTTCTTTTTTCTTGCTTATAAACTCTTTTTCTTTTCCAGGACATCTGGTGCCTAAAACATGAGCAGAACAGCTCCAGACTTTCTCATTTTGTCATTAAAGAAGTTCTGGATTTTTAGGTCTTGCTGTGAAGATCACAGTATGTATATTTACAAGTCTGGCATATCATTCTCACTGACTAAGTAGCCTGGTTGCATTTTTTTGATCTTCTCAGAAGCTCAGAGATGATAATTCACAGAGGAGCACTTGTGATGCTGTGAACAGACCCAGTTCCTTAAAAAGTTGACCTTGGAATTAGTTTTGAGGGACAGGACCTAAAAGAGAGAGGCAAAATGAGTTGTGGGTCTTGGTGAGCTATGTCTTGTGGTATGAGTATGTGACCAATACACATTGGATCTGAAGCACAGACGTGTGACATCTGAGCTGGCCACCATAAACTTCCTTAAAAACTGAAACTTAAGGAAGTAACCTTAAATAGAGAGAAATATACTAACTTAAGACATTGTAGATACCAGTTTATATATGCCAGTTTTCCTATCTTAAACGGGTTGGAAGAAAAAACATTAAAAAAAATATTTCTCTGCCTCGATTATAAAAGTCACCTAAAGTGATAAACTGAGATGTAGAAGTATCTTCTCCAGACCTATAGATTAGTGCTAAATTCTCATATAGCTAAGGAGTCCTCCATGCCTCTTTTGTACAAGTGTGGCATTGCTAGACAACCTGAGGTTAGACAGCAGGACAACTGGAACTGCATTAGATGAGTTTCCCAAATATTCTAATGAAGCTAATGTTGTTTCTGGCCAGTTTAACTTTATTTCTAGTTCCTTGTATCCTTTCTTGTCTTGTAAAATTTGTTTTTGGTCCATATACTTTTAAAAAATTGCAAGTAAATTATTTCCATTTATTTCCAATTATTCAAAAACTTAAAGGACTTTAAAATCTTTCTCTTCCATTCTCTCTTTTAAATGTTCCTCCCAATGTACTAATAAATAAATAAATCACAATATACACTATGTGTTCCTGTTAGAAAACATGGCTAAGAAAAGGAGTTAAAAAAAAAAAAAAAGGAATTCCAGCTTTTTTTTTTCTATCTTTATTAATCTATATCTAAAGAGCTGCTTTAGAAATCCAATGTAATTATATTCCTTATGTGATAATTTTAAGAAATTGAAGTCTTCTCCATTAATATTCAAAGAAATGTTTGATCTGAGTTGTCAAAACAATGACAGAAATGACAGAACCTGCAATTTAGCTTTCACAAAACTTTTAAAAGTAGCCTGTAAAGACTTATGAATACATTTAGAAACACAAAGATGAGAATTGCCAGGAACCATTATTGTCCATTAACCTCTCAGCTAATGCCAGTTACAATATTAGGATATTAATATTAGGATTAGTTACAATATGAGGATATTTTGCCACTTTACAAATGGTGATCATGCTCATCCTGTAAATATGGGTAATAATACCCATATTTGATAATGAGAGTTGCTTTGCTCAAGTAATGACCCTCAGTAAGAGAACTCATGTTCAGCCTTTCCAGAAAAGCACTATTCTTTGCTGTAAATTACCACAAGAAAATGTAGGAACAATTTCTTATTTTGTTCACCCCAAATACAGTTTATTCAACAGAACTGCTTGTCTGTAAGTCACTACAAAACAGCAGTGATAACAGACATGGTGGCCTTCTCCCTCCTAATACTGAAAAGAAAAGGAAATTATTGTAGGAAATCAGTTTCTTAGCAATGAGATAATAATATTTTGTTCTTTTTTTCACTTTTCAAGTTATGATTAGTTTTGCTAGATCAAGACCAAATAATTCCAAATTATGCTCTATTTTAGTCAAATGAAAATTCCTACTGGTTACTAATTTTCTTATGAAGCTTGTTTCCTCTCACTTCCTCTTTTCCTTTTTTTTTTCTTTTTCTTTTTTTTTTTTTAAAGTTCAGTTTTTACTAGGGTAGCTCATGAATGACAATATGTTACACCTGCTTTTGTGTCTGATTATAACGAGTAAAAAATATATTTTTCCCAGTAATTATGAGTAAGTTGAAGATGTTCCATCTAGATCTCAGTCATGGAAATTATTCAATTTTTAATAACACTTTGTTGTTGACTAAAATGGGCACAGCATTTAAATTGAAATTTCAGAGTAAAGAGTTTGGAGTGCTGATTAATCTTAAGACTTTTATTTATTTATTTATCTATCTATCTATCTATCTATTTATTTATTTATTACTATGAAACTTAATTAAAAATAGTTTGTATAAAAAATTTTGTATAAACCAATAAGAAATGAAAGATCAGAAACTTATCATTGCCAGAAAGTAGAGAAACTTTTGCTCTTACCCAAGGGAACCAATGAATTTTACTTTGATGATATCTGGGTACTGTTATTGTATTTTCCTAAATGATATGTAGCTGCAGAAAGTCTTTATCAAAAGAAATTCATTCTATTTAGGTGAGACTAACAGACAGCATAATTGCAAGGTTAATTATAGTAATTTTGAAGCAGCTGTGGAATGTTTCATGTTACCAGAAGGAAACAAAATGTAGATATTATTATTCAATATTCATTTTTACATATTAAATAAAAGTTGCTTCTTCTCTGTTTTGGAAGACTTAGGAATTAAATATACCATAAGATAAAATAAAAAATATATACCTTAAAAATAAACAATGCCCAAGCTTTAAAATTCTTCTTGACAATATTAAAATAAGCATCTGAAAAATTTGTGCCATGTAGGATTTCATTCTTTTGTCTTGCTAAGTAGTAAGAAAAATATAATGTATTTTTAGTTATTTTTGTTATATTCAGCATTTCTTTCAGCATCCATCATCTGTCTTCTCTCAACATCTTGTCTGTTTGTCTAAATGTTTTTTACCTACTGTTTACTAATTAAGATATGGAAAATATGTAAGGATTTACAGACAGTCCTCTATGGCGTCTAGAATTTACCAAGAACACAGCTGATCTCAATCTCTGGTGTATTTTCTCTTTTGAGTGTTGTTTGTTGTTGCTGTTGTTTGTTTGTGTTTGCTTTTGTTTTGTTTTGTTTTCTCAATAGTAATGCAATGACAGAAAGTGCTATTTTTTAATTACATTCCAAGTGCATACAGGGAATTCAGCACCAGAGACATGTAAATAATTTTCTCTGAATCTTGTGCAAGAAATCTGGTTCAGGATTAGGTATTAAACCTGAGGGGCTTTATGGAATTGTAAAACATTTCTGTTGTGGTTTAACCCGGCTGGCAGCTAAACACCACACAGCCGTTCGCTCACCCTCCCCCCTCCCTCTCTGGGATGGGGGAGAGAAACGGGAAAGTGAAGCCGGTGAGTTGAGATAAAGACAGTTTATTAAGACAGGAATATAATAATAACAATAATAATAATAATAGTGATAATGATAATAGTATTAATAATAATAATGTGTAAGAAACAAGTGATGCACAATGCAATTGCTCACCACCCGCTGACCGATGCCCAGCCTATCCCCGAGCAGCCGGCCCCCCACCCCGGCCAGCCACCCCTATATATTGTTTAGCATGACGTCAGATGGTATGGAATACCCCTTTGGCCAGTTTGGGTCAGCTGTCCTGGGTCTGTCCCCTCCCAGCTCCTGCTGCACTCCTAGCCTGCTCGCTGGCAGGACAGAGCGAGAAGCCGAAAAGTCCTTGGCCTGGTGTAAACTCTGCTCTGCAACAATTAAAACATCAGCATGTTATCAGCGCTCTTCTCATCCTAATCCAAAACATAGCACCCTACCAGCTACTATGAGGAAAATTAACTCTGTCCTAACTGGAACCAGAACAATTGCATAACACAATTACATCAATATTAGGAATTCTTTTCTAACTGAAGCAAACTTTATTACCATACATTGTCAAGATAGCTGTTGCCAAAAAAATCATTCCACCTATCTTAAACTTCTCTGAGGATTTGTTCTATTCCATGAAAGAAATAAAAATAAAAATAATTTTTAAAAAAAAAGCATAAAAACAGCCTAGGAAACTGAATTAAAGCATTTGAAGTTAGGTAAAATAAATGATATTCAAAATGACTCAAGAATATAGTGTACATTTTTAAAATAAATGTGTAGTTATGAGACATTAATTCTGATTAATTCAGGTTGCTAGTCAGAATGAGATCTTAAGTAAAATGAAGAGAAGAATACATTGGTTTATATTTAGGCAGAGAGATGACTGATATATTTTTAAAGGGAAACAAGAAAATATGTCTTTGATGTTTTCAGCAATTCCCTTAAAGTATTTTAAGTGCTTATTAGTTTATAAAAACAAGCAAGATTATCTTCATTCACTTGTATGCTCACTCGTTGAGGTAAATTTTCCCCAACTTGGAAAAGTCAAATTAAAAGTTGTAAATGCATACAAATATTTTGAAAAGCAAATAATGTTACCTTTCTGAGTAATCTTTTCTAGCAGTGAATTTTTTTGTTATGTCCTCCTTCTGGAAGGAGAATGCACTATAACATATACATGGATAAACTGGAGAAATTTTACAAGTACAGCTATTAGGAAGCAATGAATTTGAGGTAAGTGTATTTCTGAATATTGAACCAATGAGCTGAAATGCCATAACCAATTGTGTTAGTATGATAAATCCTCAATAGTAAGTCCTAGTGAATTAATTTAAATCTTTGGTAAGCTTACTAAGTCAGTGTAGATACAGAAACATTTGCTTCTCACCAGAAAATGCAACTGGAGAGTAGAAAGTGAAATTACTTTTAACCTACTACATTATATCTTGTGGTTAAGATAAGGAAAAAAAATTATATCAGGTAAATCATGAGGGCCTTGGGAAGAGGAACTTTAAAAGGAGGGAAAAAATAAAAGAGGTACAAAATATACAGAAATATCTTCACAAATAATGCCAAGATGACAGTTTGATTCACCTTATCTTATGCTTGTATATTCCATGTTACAGTGAGAAGTTCCTAGAGATGGTAAATTTATATGGGTTATTATATATATATATATATATATTATTATTATTATTATTAGAACATCCATCACTGTTTCTGACCATTGGAAAAACAGCAATAATAAAAATGTATGAGTTTGCAAGAAGACAAAGCTCCATAGACAGGTTTCTGAAATGATTCTAAAGAAATCATGATTTTCAACTTCATCGCTCCCTGACTTGGCTGTTGAAAGTTTCAAACAAAATGTAACAGTAATCCCAAATTTGAAGTAGAAAGGGTATCTGTTACCAACCAATAAAACAGTCATAGAATACTAGAATCATAGAATCATTTATGTTAGAAAGATCATCAAGTCCAAACATTAATTTAGCCCTGCCAATTCTACCACTAAACCATGTCCATAAGCATCACATCTACAGAAAGAACAATAAATAATAAATAAATAAATAAATAAATAAATAAATAAATAAATAAATAAAAATCGCAGAATCTTAGAAACCCAGTGTTGGAAAGGACCTACAAGATCATCTAGTCCAACTGTCCTCCTATCACAAATACTACCCACTAAACTACTAAATCATATTTCGTAGAAACTCATCCAGGCACTTCTTGAACACCACAAGGGATGGTGATTCTACCACCTCCCTGGGCAGGCCATTCCAGTGCCTGACTACTCTTTGAGAGAAAAAGTTTTTCCTAATATCTAATCTAAGTCTCCCCAGGTGCACCTTGAGTCCATTTCTTCCAGTCCTATCATTAGTTATCTGGGAGAAGAGGCTGACCCCCGCCTCATCACAACCTCCCTTCAGGAAGTCATAGAGTGCAATGAGGTCTCCCGTGAGCCTCTTCTTCTCTAGACTAAACAACCCCAGTTCCCTCAGCCGCTCCTCATAAGACTTGTGCTCCAGACCCCTCACCAGTTTTGTTGCACTTCTCTGGCCACACTCCAGGGCCTCGATGTCTTTCTTGTACTGAGGGGCCCAAAACTGAACACAGTACTCAAGGTGCAGCCTCACCAGAGCAGAGTACAGGGGGATGATCACCTCCCTGCTCCTGCTGGCTATACTATTCCTGATACAAACCAGGGTGCTGTGGGCCTTCTTGGCCACCTGGGCACACTGCTGGATCATGTTCAGCCGAGCATCGATCAACACTCCCAAGTCCCCCAAGCCTATAGCGCTGCATGAGGTTATTGTGGCCAAAGTGTAGGACCCAGCACCTGGCCTTGTTAAACCTCATCCCATTCACCTCAGCCCCGCAGTCCAGCTTATCCAAACCCCTCCGAAGGGCCACCCTACCCTCAGGCAGATCGACACTACCCCCAACTTGGTGTCATCTGCAAACTTACTGAGGGTACACTTGGTCCCCTCATCTAGGTCATCAATAAAGATATTAAACAAGATAGGCCCCAGTATTGACCCCTGGCAGAAAACACTTGTAACAGGACGCCAGCTGGACTTAACTCCATTAACCATAGCCCGCTGCACATGGCCCTCCAGCCAGTTCTTGACTCAGAGAAGAGTGTACCTGTCCAGGCCACGGGCAGCCAGTTTCCCCAGGAGAATACTGTGCGAGACCGTGTCAGAGGCTTTGCTGAGTTCTAGGTAAACTACATCAACAGGCTTTCCGTCATCTACCAGTCTAGTCACAAATGTAAGGAAGAAGTATGACAATAGATCATACATTATCATTTTATTTAATAAATTTCGGGAGGAGATCTTTCAGCTAATAGCAGTCAAGATATACGGGACATCTGAAGCCCTGCTAAGTCAACACTTAGTAACTGTTATAAGATTATCTTTTCTTCTGTATAAGTATAATAAATATAGAAATAAAAATATCATCCATCTACTGATAAGTATACATGGTACATCTCAAAGGTTTTGTTGTTGTTGCTATTTTTTGTTCTTAGTCTGTTCTTACTAGACTTTTATTTTTTATTTTTTAATTATGTGCATCTTGGATCACAGTTCCTGAAAGATCACAAAATAAACCAGAAGCTTTCTACTGCTGACATCTGGGATATATTTACCTGAAATTTCATGCTGATATGAAAAAGAAAATGCAGTTTTTCATCTCTTTTCTGTCAGTTTCTCTCCCAAGCCTTCCTTTAAAATGATGTGTAAAGACTTCTACACACAGAACCACTTTATGTATATATTTTTTTAAATACATTTTATTGAATCTCAAAGAACTATGCCATATATCTATAGAACTGAGTAACAATTTTCAGCTACATGCTTATCTTTCATTTTCACTTTAATGTTAAAATGACTTACTATTTCTCATCATTCTAAATCTATTCTCATGCTACCAGAAAGCACTGTGATTACGAGGTATATATCACCATATAGGTATCTTGACAGTTTGCCTTAGTTTGCGAAATTCCACACTTTAAGACAGCATCTAATTTGAAACGGTACTTAATTTGAAACATTTCAGCAACAGCAAAGATCTATGACTGCAACCTTTTGCATTATTTGGTTTCCATTCCTCTGGCAAGGAATCTTTTTGTGTCTGTGGATGAGTGTTTGTGTGTGTGTGTGTTGGTGGTGGTGTTTTTTTGTTTGTTTGTTTGTTTTGTTTTGTTTTGTTTTGTTTTAAGCAGTCTAATTTATTCAAAGTTTGGAAACTAAATCCTTAAATTTAGTCATAAGTTAGTCTTCATCTGTGTTTATGTCAAAGAACTCACCCTATAATTTCATAAGACAATTTTCAAAATATTTTGCTGAGCCGAACAGAAATTGTTCATTAAAGATTTTATATTATTTAAAGAAAACGTAAAATATTTTTCTGTGTGTGTCTTTTGTGTGCTTAGAAGAAGCTTACATATGTTTCAGTGGCAAAGTCATTATTTTTTTTCTATTTGTTACATACACTTTAAACTTGGTACTTTTATTGGGATTCTACAGGTAAATGGAGCCTTGCCAGACTTAGGATTTAAAAAAATCTGACTGAAAGCAGATGAGATGATTTTTATTTCCACTGTTTGACAGTTATTTTGGCAATTTTGAGACTTCTCCAATACATTACTACACACAAATGTCTGATGATTGGGTGAAATTTAATTAATTAATTCATTTTACTATGGATTCAGTAGTAAAATCCTTGTAACTAATGGTTAAGTGATCTCTGCAGGGGTAGGTGGAAAGACAGAGCATCTGCATCTTTAAGAATATTACATCAAGGACCTTTCCAGTGTAATAACGGAAAATAAGTAAAGGAGGAAGCCATAAACAATAACATACAGAGATACGAACCTTTCTGACAAATTACAAAGAAGGCAGTGACGGGAACCAAACCTGGTCACTTGCACTGTTTGATGAGGGCATGTGAGAGTGTGAGTTACTCCAACAAGGTCATCTGCTCAAGGACCTTGTCAGTGGGGAAACAAAGTAGAAAAGGAAGAATGCAGAAACAAAACTATATAGAGAAACAGACATAACAAAACACACATGGAGACAATAATAAGAAACAAACTTCCCAGTCACACTGACTGATGGGCTATCAAGAAGCTACTTGACCTCTTTCAGAAAGATCAACATGGACTTGGCAACTGGCAGGGTTGTGATCCAGGGGGCCAGACAGAGAGGGCTCATGAATTAATGGAGCTCTGCAAACCCATGGGTGGCATGCTGGAGGATGGACCTGGAGGGAAGAAAAAAGAAGGAATAGGCAGAAAGTGGTATAAAAGAGGTCAGAAGTGTAAAATGGAGACTGTCAGTACACTTGTCTGGCTGTGGCTTCTGCCTGATCACCAGAGTTTGTCCTCTCTTGTTAAATACTTTCTCATCTACCTTTCTGTGTAATCTTGTTTTCTGTTCTTTGTGTGCTAGCTACTAGGGGGAACTCTGTGTGTGTGTGCGTGTATGTGTGAGGACGAGAGGACGGCTGTTGGAGTCAGAATGAAGTGTGGGTGCCCCAGCCTGTGGTGGCAGCTGCTGGAGCTAATGAGGTCTTGGCATCAGCTCCTGGAGCAGGTGGGGATCTTCAGCCTCCAGTCCTTGAGGTGGGCCCCTGATATGTCCCCAAAACCTGCTGCTGGGGAATGAGGATGAGTGAGGCAAGGGAGGGGCTCTGTGCTGGTGCCTGGAGTGGGACCACAGGTCACAGCCCATGTGCCTGGTGCTGGCTGCTGGGGGCAGTGCCTGTGTCTGACCCAAACCATGTGTGTGTGGGATGTGTGTGCATTTGCTGGCAAACCCCATGCTGGAACAACTGGAAAGTACAGGACCAGCGGCGCAGATAAGAGAGATGTGTGCAGGGGTGCTGGCTGGGCAGAGGGGCCTGGCAGGTACCAGACTGGGCTCCAGCACCTGAACAAGAGTGGTCCTGGGCCAGAGCAGCCGGAGAAGGAGATTGCTGTTAATTTCCATTATCTATCCCCTCATCTTCGTAGCTGATTTTTCTAAGTGAAAGCTCTAACAAAAGAGGGAATATATTTATTGTGCTGTAAAGTCAGATTACGTAACATGATGTTTAAAACGATAAAAGAAAGAAGAAAAAAAAATAGCAAAAGATCTAATATGCTTGAATTCAGAACCTACTTAAGCTTGAACCTGAGCTTTGGTAAGCTGTTTCAAGGAAGTGCTGAGATTTATCACACCTATTTTCCACTGTTTAAAAGTATACTCCTGAAGTCTAGTTGTCAATGTTCCCCCCACAATTCTGCAAGAAGCATTAGATTTTTAAAGTAGAAATAAGTTAAATACCCAATCCAGCTGTCTGAACACAACTAATCAACCACAATTCTTTCTGTAATCAATACACCACCAGTGAACAATTTAACCTATTTTAAGATAGGTGTTTAATTTAGTAGAATGAGGTGCTCCCTGAGGTGCTTATTTCTCTCCAGACAACAGAGAGAGTTAGAAAAATCAACAGAATTTTAGAAAGCAAAAATTAGGTATCCAGTGCAGCCATTTGAACTGTAGGAAAAGGTAGTTGTATAAGAAAGGCAGATTCGCTCCTACTTTCAACTTTTATCATTTTAGATCACTGTAAGTAGAGGAGACCCAAAAAATATTAATATATCCTGAAAGTGTCATCTGTTTGCAATATCTTTTGTTACTTTCTAATATAACATTTAACTTACACTTAGTTCTAGCAGAGCTGTAAAACTGTGACAATATCACAAACTGAAAAGAAAATCACCATATATTTTGATGGCATTGATTACCTCTAAAAATACTACCTACTTTGGTCTCCTTTTTGCTACACTTGCTTTTTAGTTTTCTAACAGTGATTAATTCCAGTTTAATTACACAAACAAACAAACAAGCAAACAAATAAATCATCTTGGCATGGAAAAGTTTAAAAAAAAAAAAGTCACATAAGAGTCAGAGATGTATGTTAAAAGCTCAGATATTAAATTGTGCTTTAGATTCTCATTTAAAGCATAAAACAATACATTAAAAACACAATTCCGTCAGAGAATTAGGAGATGTTATCAACAGCATGAAATGTTGTCAAATTTAATGTGGATATTGTCTACCTAGACTTCATTAATGCCTTTGACAGTGTCTCCCATAAGATCCTTATAGGCAGATTGTTGATATGTGGGCTGGATGGGCAGACAGTGAAGTGTATTCAAAACTGGACGAACAGCCATGACCAAAGGGCAGTAGTCAGGGGTGCAACGTTCCAGTTGTAGTTCGAGGCCAGTAACTAGCAGGGATCCAATACTACCACAGGGACCAGTACTAAGTCTGGTCCTGTTTAGCATCTTCATTAATGATCTGGATGATGGGACAGAGTGTACCCTCAGCAAGTTTGATAAAGAGACAAAACTGGGAGGAGTGCTGAATAGACCAGAGGGTTGTTTTGCCATCCAGAGGGACCTCAACAGGCTGGAGAAATGGGCTGACAGGAACCTCATGAAGTTCAAGGGTCCAGCACCTGGGGAGGAACAACCCCAGGCACCAGTATACAGTGGGGGCCAACCAGCTGGAAAGCCACTTTGCAGAAAAGGATTTGGGAATCCTGGTAGACACCAAACTGAACATGTGTCAGCAACACACCATTGATGCAAAGAGGGCTAATGGTACCCTGGGCTGCATGGGGCAAAATATTTCCAGAAAGTTAAGAGAGGTGATCCTTCCCCTCTACTCAGTGTTGGTGTGGCCACACATGGAGTACTGTTTCTATCCATGAGATCCCAGTAAAGGAGAGATATTGACATACTAGATGGAATCCAGCTCAGTTCTGTGAAGATGATTAAGGGACTGTGAGGATAGACTGAGAGAGTTGGGACTGTTCAGCCTGGAGTAGAGAAGGCTCATGGGCAATCTTATTCATGTGCATTTGTATTGGACTTATGTGCAAAGGTTTTGGTAACAGGGGGGTTGCAAGGGTGGCCTCTGTGTGAAGATCCCAGAAGTTGCCCCGTGTTAGATAAAAGCCATTTCCAGCCAGCTTGAAAGAGGGACTTGTCTATGACCAAAGTTAAGCCAATCAGTGACGCCGTTTCTGTCTTTGTGATAGTATATTTAAGAGTGGGACAAAACTCTGCACAACAGCAGCTGGGAGAGAAGAGTGAGAAAATGCAGTGAGAAAAAACCCTGTAGACACCAAGGTCAGTGAAGAAAGAGGGGAGGAGTTGCTCCATGTACTGCAGCAGCAGTTCGCCTACAGCCCATAGAAAGGACTACAGTGGAGCAGGCTGTCTCCCTGCAGTCCATGGGATACCACGGAGGAGCAGATCTCCAAGCTGCAGCCTGTGGAGAGGGCTGGAGCAGGAGCATTGTGGAGCAGGTGGATCTGTCCTGAAGGAGGCTGCAGCCCATGGGGAGCCCCCACAGGAGCAGACTCCAGGACAGAACTGTAGCCTGTGGAGGGGAGCCCACAGTGGAGAAGGTGATCTGGTGGAAGCTGCTTTCATGACCCATGCTGGTGTAGTCCATTCCTGAAAGATTGTACCGTGTGGTGTGGTCCCATGTTGGAGCAGTTCTTGAAGAAGTGCAGTCTATGAGAAGCCCATATTAGATCTTTTCAGGGAGGACTGCATTTCATGGTGGATACCCTACACTGGAAAAGGGGAAAAAAAGTGAGGAAGAAAGGAGCATCAGAGAGGAACTGTTATGGACTGACCACAACCCCCCATACCCCATTCCCCTTCAGAGGTTGGACTGGTGGGGTAGGTGTTTTTAGTTGGCTTTTAGCTTTTCACTACTTCAGTCTGTTATTGTCTATAGTCAATAAATTATATTACTCTCCTTATTCTGAATCTGTATTGCCTGTGATGGCAATTGGTGAGTTACCTTCCTATTCTGATCTCAATCCATGAGCCTATATGCTGCTGTATTTTGCTGTCCTGGTTTCAGTTAGGACAGAGTTAATTTTCCTCGTAGTAGCTGGTAGGGTGATATGTTTTGGATTAGGATGAGAAGAGTGCTGATAACATGCTGATGTTTTAATTGTTGCAGAGCAGTGCTTACACCAGGCCAAGGACTTTTCAGCTTCTCGCTCTGTCCTGCCAGCGAGCAGGCTAGGGGTGCAGCAGGAGCTGGGAGGAGACAGACCCAGGACAGCTGACCCAAACTGGCCAAAGGGGTATTCCATACCATCTGACGTCATGCTAAACAATATATAGGGGTGGCTGGCCGGGGTGGGGGGGCGGCTGCTCGGGGATAGACTGGGCATCGGTCAGCGGGTGTTGAGAAATTGCATTATGCATCACTTGTTTCTTACACATCATTATTATTATTATTATTATTATTATTATTATTATTATTATTATCCTGTGTTAATAAACTGCATTATCTCAACTCACAGGCTTCGCTTTCCCCTTTCTCTCCCCCATCCCAGAGAGGGAGGGGGGAGGGTGAGCGAACGGCTGTGTGGTGTTTAGCTGCCAGCCGGGTTAAACCACAACAATTTATAACTAGAACAGCATTGATATCACAACAATGTTCTGTCTATTTCTGAGAAATGCTGGCACAGCAAGGTTCTCTCCAAACCCCCTAAAGCCAGTAGGCTGGAGGTGGGCAAGAGGTGGGGAGGACATTGCCGGGACAGCTGACCTAAACATACCAAAGGAAATTCCATACTGTATAACATCACGTTCAGCAGTAAAATCTGAGGAAGTGGAAGAAAAAGGGCAAGACTCTCATTACGAAATCTCTGGTGTTCCCGAGCAACTGTTACACACATTGAGGCCCTGTGTCCCAAGACATGGCTGAACATCATTTTGCTGATGGAAAGAGAGAATAACTATTTTTTGCTTCCATGCAGCCTGTTTTTTTTTTTTTCTCTTTTCCTTTAATTTCTTGCCTCTTATCTCAATCCGTAAGCCTTTTTTTCATGATATTTTTAGCCCTGTCACTTTTTCATAGGGGAAGTGAGAAAGTGGCAAGGTGGAGCTCAGCTGACTATCAGTGTGAAATCACCTCTGTGAAATAGATTCATAGTAGATTGTATTCTGTGTCATCCTATGATCCAGATTCTGATGCATTGTTTTGGTTTAACCCGGTAGGCAGATAAGCACCACACAACTGTTTTCTCACTCCCTCACCTGCCAGAGTAGGATGGGGGACAGAATAAAAATAAATAAAAAATAATAATAAAGTGCAAGTTTGTGGATTGAGGTAAATACAGTTTAATAGGACAGAAAAGGAAGGGATAACAATAATAACAATAATAATAATAATTATTATTATTAATAGAATATACAATGCAAGTATACAATGCACAATGCAATTCTTCACCACCTGCTCTCTGATGCCCAGCCAGACCCTGAACAGTAGCCCCTGCCCTTACCCTGGCCAGCCACATCATATTTATTGTTCAACATGAAATCATATGATATGGAATATCATAATTTGACTGGCTTGGGTCATCTGTCCTGGTTCTGTCCCCTCCCAGCTTCTTGTGCACTCCCAGCCTCCAAGCTGTCAGGGCAGCACAAGAAGCTGAAAAGTCCTTGGTTCTGTGTACGCACTGCTCTGCAACAATTAAAACATCAGTGTGTTATCAGCATTATTCTCATTCTAAATCCAAACCACAGCACCATACCAGCTACTAGGAAGATAATTAACTCTATCCCAGACAAAATCAGGACATACATATTTTGACAAGTTAAAATTATTTGTCATTATTACCAGCAGTTCAATTAAAATAACATTATTTATTATATTCTCTTAACAACAACAACAAAAACAATAAGTGATAACAGAATAAAAGTATACTTTTTTTTTTTTTGGAATGAAAGAATGCTCAAACAGAAATATAGCTTTCAGTATGGTATCATTTTAATATAAAATAACTCCATATGATTTTAATGGACTCTAAAGATGATTACTGCAATTCCATATACTTCAGATTAAAGTGATTCATACTGAAAAAAAATTCAGTTTGTATTAGTGATGAATTCCACAAGGTCAGATTATGACAGGGAGGATCAAACTGTCAGCAGACTAATAGGAGATCATAATGAAGAAATAGGTAAAGAGCAACACACCCCATAAGTGGTAACTGAAGAGTTAGGTATTAAATCTTATATATATATATATACTTTTAATATCATACTGGTAATTCTAACATAAGTCACAATTCATAGATATTTCACAGGATAGAATAATATCTAATATATATATGTATATAGTTATACAGTTACTAACTATACTATATATAATATATATATATAACTATATAAAGTACTAACTATATATAATATCTATATAATAGAATAATATCTATTTTCACATAGATATTTTAATGATGAGGATGGGGATAAATATGTTAATATAAAATTATGTTATATAATGTCATTTGTGGAAAAAGATACTGATAGTAAAATAACATGAATAAAAATACAATTGACTTTTTCTTCATCTCAATAATATTCAAGTATCTTTTTGGAACTCAAATAATATCACGTTGTTACTATGGTATGTTAGTGAATGAGCTAAGTCAATTTAGACATGAAATGAGTGAATTTATGGGGAAGCATGAAACATTACGAGATTACTAGATACTCAACAGGTGACGGATGAAATCACTGGTTGATGTGTTTAATATCCTATTTGATTGTAGATAAAAAAACATATTAGAACACACAGACCTAAATTAAGTAAAAATATTCAATCTCACCATCAACGATGTTTGATTTCTATGGTCACATTTTTGAAACATGTAAGAAAATCCTCCATCTAGTGGCTTTAAAACATTGTATAATAATTATCTGTCTCTAGAAAGTAGGCAAAACTGAGAATAAAAACATGAAGGAATTTAGCCTACTATAAACAAAATAAAATGATAAATGGATACAATTTTATAATTTTATACAGAAAAAGAAATGCTCTTAATGACTAAATGATGAACTTAAGACCTTTAGAGGATAATTATGCTCTATAACATATGTCACTCTAATCTTTGATTTATTATTTAACAGTCTAGTGTTTTACAATGCAGTATGTAAGAGAATAAGTTAAATTCTGTAAAATATGTAAAAATATGTTTAAAAAGTTACCTTGGTAAAAAATGAAGTGGTTTTTTTTTTTTTTTTTTTTTTTTTGTTCTCTGAAATGAATAACATATTTAATCTGAAACTGTTAGGAGCTGCCGAATAGCCAGAGCTCCTGAACAGCAGCCAGAAACAAGACTGGCAATGTATTCCTGATAGATGTATTCCTCACACACAGCATACATAGATGGCTGGCCACACAGATCAACACGGACAGAAAACAGTGCCAACAACACTCGTGAATGGGAACAGCACTAACAGCTCAGTCTTGTTCCTTCTCTTTTTGCTTTCTATTTTTGGCAGAGGTGCTGTTCATTTGTTTCTATATGCATAAATCATAGAAATTATGTAAAGAAGAAGATTTAGGTCTGTTTAAAATTTGTTCATTTTGAAGACATATATATGAGGTCTCTAATCCATCCATTCTTTCCTTTCTTTCTTTCTTTCTTTCTTTCTTTCTTTCTTTCTTTCTTTCTTTCTTTCTTTCTTTCTTTCTTTCTTTCTTTCTTTCTTTCTTTCTTTCTTTCTTCTTTCCTTCCTTCCTTCCTTCCCTTCCTTCCTTCCTTCCTTCCTTCCTTCCTTCCTTCCTTCCTTCCTTCCTTCCTTCCTTCCTTCCTTCCTTCCTTCTTTCTCTCTCTCTTTTTTCTCTCTCTCTTTTGTTCTTTCATTCTTTCACTCTTTCTCTTTTGTTCTCTCTCGTTCTTTCATTCTTTCGTTCGTTCATTCTTTAATTGTATCGTTCTTTCTTTTGTTCTCTCTCTCTCTTTCTCTTTCTCTATATTTTTTTAACCTTCTAATTCTCCTTCTCTCTCCCTCTCTCTCCCTCTCCTTCTCTCCCTTTCCCCACCTTCCTCTTCATCTCCCCACCTCCCTCTCCCTCGCTCTCTCCCTCCCTCTCTCTCCTCAACTCTCTCTCCCTCTCTCTCCCTCTCCCTCCCCATCTGTGTGAGGAGACCTTAAGGATGCCTGTCACTAGCGGATATATTAATCTTAGATTAATCCATCAAGTCTCCTTAAGCACAGTTAGATGGGACAGAGGGGAAACCTAAAACCAAAAGAATATTGTTTTAATTTTTTCTAAGTATGGAAATTTTTTTAATCTACTTACAAGAGTAAATGTTAGAAAATTCACAATCCAAGTCCCTTTAGCTATATTTATTTTAATGACTGCTATTATAATGTCTTACTTTGCTTTAGAGGTTAAATTTCTTTAGCAGATTTGATTTGTCTTCATAAATAAAGCTAGATTTTCAGTGCCAAATGTCTAGTTTATGGAGTTACTTTCATTAAATTAGATTTTCAGATTTCACAGATTGTTCCAATTGGAATAATGTTTAAGTTCATCCAAAGACTAACCTTCAAAAAATACTATGGAAATGAGGGAATAACAGATTTTAACTTAGGAAAAAGATATTCAACCCTACTCTACTAGGGTATCCTACACAGTTCTTATCTCCATATGGGAATATATTAAGACTAGATAGGTAGAAAGTGTAGCTGCTAGAAGAGAAAAGGAAGGAAAGAAGTTTGGGGGCGGGATGGGAGTAACTCTTCGATGCTAATTCAAGATCTAAATAATAAAAAGAAAGATATAATTGTAGTCCCTCCACGTAGGTGGATAAATAAATATCTGTTTGTTTGTTTTTACAGAATCCAGAGAAGTTGTGGATGCCCCATCCCTGGTAGTGTTTAAGGACAGATTGGATGGGACTTTGAGAAACCTGGTCTAGTGGAAGTTGACCCTGCCCATGGCGGGGTGGGGAGGAATCAGATGACCTTTAAGGTCCCCTCCAATCCAAACCATTCTATGATTCTATGAACTAGTAAACACTTTTTCACAATATCTATCTTCATACATGTTTAGGCGATTTAATACATGACAAGAAAAACACAATATGAGCTTACTTAAAATATATAAAAATATTTGTCAGAACAGATAATTATTTATTTTATTTGCCTGCATTAAAAGAAATTGTTCGGTTAAGTAGAACGCCATTTTAGTATGTTTTTTCCAGTTATAAATCACAGTCTTCATACAAGCTGACAAGGAATGGAAATTAAGCAAAACCAGTGTTTCTTTCCTGGCATAGTGCACTTTATTTCTAGCTAGCTCTTCATTGCAGTCAGATCTACATGGTTTATCCTAGATATCTGAATCATTATATTCAGTGACTCATTTGTAGTCTTCTTTGAGTCAATGGAGAAAAATTAAATTTTCCAGTGTAAATTATTTTATTCCTCAAAACTTTTTTCATTCAGATGTATTTCCTCCTGAACATATGCAGTTTTATGATATCAGAGTGACTGATTCAGATTTAGAGGTTTTAATTTTAGATTGCTGAAATTAAGAGAAAAAAAATCTGTTCTAGATTTTGTTATTCTCATAAACAGATGAAGAGTAATATATATATATATATTCCACACTAGGAATTTGTACAGAAAATTTGGAGTGAATAACTTTTTTTTTTCCCCTTGTGTTTATTTTATTGAGCCATTCAGAATTCAGACGGTCAGGTCCCTGAGTGACCTGATCTAACTGGATATTTTTCAACCTAACTTATCCTATGATTCTGTACTACAAATAAATTATATATATATATATATATGAGGTTTCGTAAGATATGTCACTGTAGGGTTGTCTTGGTCCCTCGAACTCTTTCTTGGACTTTCTTCAGTCTTTCAGAGTTCTCAAGAGCTATGAATAACTTATTTCTTAGATTTAGTCAGAGATTTTATCATGTCCACTACAAATAGTTGATCATCACTTTTGCATTTCATTCTATGTGTTGCAGAATTCAAATTACCTCGGTCTATTTTATGTTGAAATAAATGGAAATTGAACTTTCTTTCTTTCATTGCTAGATTTGTCTTCATTTCTTGATTGAGAGCTATCTAGCCGGGCTATTATGTGACTGTGATTGAGCTGTATGTGGCTGAGCTGTCTTCACTTTCTAAACAAAAGTACAACAAATTGAGTGACTAATGCTCTTTCAAACTTGTGAAATGGTCAAGAAAACTTTTAGGAATCTGTACATACACTTCAGGTTGAGCACAGATGTCTGAACACAGGACATGTGATGCTATCTGAGATTTCTCAGGGTGGTCATGATATCCACACAGATTTATCATCTATTATACAGGACTTATGGAAGATACACATTACTCTTGAACACCAGCTAGAAGTCAAAGAGGAGATACTATTAACTCTATAAAGGTAATTCGCACTTCTCTCTGGGTAATTAGAGAGAAGAAATTAGAGATTTTATTTATTTATTTATTTTTATTTTTATTTATTTATTTATTTATTTATTTTGATACATAGCTAGTCACTTTAGGCTCCTTTAATATGCAACAGAGAGAAATCAGATATTTTTATAATGAGATTCATCTGTCTAAAACTAAGAGAACATAAATCAATTTGCTTAAACTTTTTATCATTTCTGCAACAATTTTCTTAATGTCACCAATTTTCTGTTCTTTGCTCACCAACAGCATGATTTGCCTGAGCAGGCTGAAAGTATCTAGCAAAAGAGACGGGATAAGGAGGAAGTTCCTAGGGCCTCAGCTGATGTTCTCCTGAGGAAGTTCCTAGGGCTTCAGCTGATGTTCTCCTCAGTCCTTCCATTTGGGAAAAGCATGAATAAGATCAAATGTTACCCTTGCCCAATCCCAGAAAACTTTTCACAGTCCACATCAAATAATAAATATATAAATTAAAATAAAGATTTAAGTTTAAGATGATGAGGCTAGACTATCACTGTCGTCTCATCACTACATTCATGAGGATTTTACTATTAATCATATTAGTACTTCAGATTGCTGAATAGATCCATCTGGAATTTGGGGTTGCAAGTCAGTAGAGGATTACTTAAATAGACATCAAATAACCAAAATTATGTTATAGTTCCATTGATCTAGTCAGTGCCAGCCTGTAGTTTATGATATTTGTCTTCCTTTCAGGGTTATCATTTAAAGAATTGTGTTTTGATTATTTAAATTCCCATTTGCATAATTAACACTGTAAAATTACCTTGCCAGAATTCTGAGATCTATGATGTAAAACCTAAAAGTGATATCAAGTAAGATTTCAAACAAAATTGAAATAATATTTTTTTATTTTCATTATATTTTACGTTTATTTCTTAGATCTGAGATGCAAAGTAAACTTTATAGATTTGATCTTCAGTGAGCAAAGGAATACACTTCTCAAGTTAAATATAAAATAATAATGAAAGATTGCTTCAGAGAACTGCATATTCTATATGTTTCTGTTTTGGAAAAAAGGCAGGTAGCTTTGATTTTTTTTATTATGTATTATGTAGTGTGGTACTGAATACAGGGATAAATTCTAAGAAGGAGAGCTGCTTGGCAATATAGACACACAACATAAATAGAAGATATAAACCTTGTGTTTTACTTTGACAACACAGTCCTACAGGAAAAAAAGAAAAAGAAAAAAAAAAAAAAGAAAACACCACCTTTCTTTTTCCCCAAGATATTTCTGCTATTTTGAGCAGACTTTTTTTTTTATTTTCCAGTATGTTAAAGAAGGCTTTCCTCTGTATTTTTTGAAAACAGTGCTAACACAATTAAATCAAATTCACAAATACGCAGCTTGAATTATTGAAATTTAATGAGAAGTGACAGCTGTGCCTGGCTTTGTCTTTGTATAAAAATATGCATGGAGTTTAGATGAGGAATTGATAGGAGGGGTAAACATGAAATATTATCCTTCACAAAAAAAAGGATTTGGGCATAATTGCCTCTTTTTTGCTCAACACTACACTCCAAACTCACCCTCCCTGTTCCTGTATTTATCTCTCTGGAATAAAACCTTAAATTTAAGTAATAAGGCTACCACTTTCATATGAGTTTCCTACAAGTTCACAGTATCAAGTCACCACATCAAATTAATATTTTCATAAAATGCAGAAAATACATATACTATATGTAAAATTCCTCTATTGATAAATTAGAGAAATATGCTGTATACCATGAGGACTGCTTGCTGTTTGTCTGGATTTTTGTTACACTATCAAAAATTAAATTTCATCTCCTATGTCTTAAAAGATTAGCAAGGGTCATATGCACGTCAGGTTGATATTGAATCAAAATAGTGTTTTCAGGAGTATGGAATGTGTATACTTTTTATAAGGTTTCTGTCACAGAATGTGAAATTCAGTGTGACAAAAGGCACGTTAGCCTTGGTGAAAAACTTTATGTTATCCATTTTATGAATGGTTACTATGTATGAAATTTAAATAAAATTTTATTCTTATGTGGAAAGTCATTGAAAGGACTGTTGAGGAAGATAGTAAACTGTTAACTTTTCTAGGCTTCCTTCAAATTGCAGAGCAAGTAGTTAAAATATAATACTCTATTACTGAAGTCACCTATCTTAAGAAAATATCTAAGTGTACATTTAATGAAAACTATTGGTTCTTTTACCTGAACTTCTGAGTAAGCAAAGCCTAATTGCTGAATCCTAGGTGACTTATTGTTTATTTCTACATTGCTCTTTTAAAGTTTTAGTGGAACAGCCTTTATTTTGTATCCCTATTTTCTGTCATGTAGACGTTTTTCTCCTGCAGTCAGGCACACCAGCCATTCAGCAGGTTTGAGAGAGACTCCGAAGGACTTCTGAGCATCATTACTGGGAGACTGCCCCCGGGGATCTTCCTACGCTTCAGGTCAGTGAACCTGACCAACCTTGTGAGTTTCTTCCACACACTTTTTCTGGACTAGATTTTCTTCTGTCTTTAGCATACACACCAGCTTTTTCATATATCATTGGATGATCTCCACAGTCGATGTTTTGTCTGTGATTTTTTGTGAGGTGTACTTGCACGTGGTGCTGTTTGCTTGCTTCTTCCTACTATTCAGAGAAAGGGGCTATGCTCCCTCACCTCTGAAGTGGTAGCTCTAATGTTCTGTCACTCCTTTTGAAAGATCATAAAAGGGACTATGCGGAAAGGGTAGCTTCTTTCCATCTCAAAATCTCTTTGAAATACCCACCTTTGGCTCTTTGCCTTCCTCAGTCTCCAGGTACAATTCAAGAAGCTCTCCTTTCAGCTGAATCTGACACTTCTCTCATAGCAATTATTAGCATGTAAGGAGATGATGAGACAGACAGGAGCTATAATCAAAAACATAATTATTTCAGAGTGACAGGTAAATGTATCAGTCCTCTCACCTATGTGGAACCTTGCTTGAGGCACATCATAGATTTAATAAAAAAACTGGACCAGAAAGCGGAGAGCGCTTATGGATTTTTGCTATACCTTCACCGCTGAATATTTGAAGAAATCGTGCACAGGTATAGCACAGCAGCATAACTCTTGAGGGCCAGTTTTAACATGAAGTTTTGGAGTACTAAAGATCATACTTATACATCACCTGTACTAAATATAGGTGACTCTAGAAAATGCTCTAGGTAAGTGATTTTCAGACTTTCAGTCTGCAGCTGATAGAAGGCTGATCCTGCAACAGTTGGCAGTGATGTATTAAGGCAGTGGAAGTTAATGGCACTGGTGTACAGGCAGATACACACAGCTGCTATTTCTATATTTTCCTGTGAATATTCAGTAGAATATCCCATAACTCAGTATTGGAAGATTCTGGGGTTCTTTAATAAGTAAATAACAGCTGGTTCTGGAGCACAATCTCAGGTCACAAATGCTAAGAAAGTCAAGGTTAAATCATGCTGGTGAGGCCAAAGTAAACGATGTATTTACAAAGTAAGATTTCAAGTAGATAAGGTAAGGGGAGAACGGAAGAGTGAGACGTGTTTCACAGAGAAAAGAGAGTGTTGTTTTTTTTTTCATTGTTTTTGGTTTTAAGATCCTTCAAAAGGAGTCAGTTTTGGTCAATTTAATACATTCTCTGGATTTAGCAATATTAAAGATAACTAAAACCTGTTGTCTAGGCTCTTTATATGTTATATTAAGAAACTATTTCAGAAGATGACTGTCTAGTAACTATAAAAGAATCCAATATGACAAGCTCAGCTGGTGACTGACTTTTAAGGAGCTTAAACCTGGTGACATAAATCCAACATTTTACGTTAAAATATACAAGTTAAGTTACCAGATTGGCTCCAAATACCTTTCTCTCCTTACGGTGACTTTGCATTGTACTTTGAACCTTGTAAATTATTCAATATATATTTTCAATTTTTCAATATTTTTTTCCCTTTGTTTCCGCTTAAGTTCCTTGAAACAGTTTTGTCTATATTAAAGCTCTCTTCAGAAATAGAAATACAGATGTAGCAAAAGACAGCATCAACAACATGAAGTTTCTGAGCACCACTTTTTCTCAAGGTTCATCTAGCTTGAAATATGTCATGAACAGTGTAATTCACAGAATGACTGGTGACATTAATAACACAAGAAATGAAAAATATTCTTAAAGTATTTTTGCTGTAGCTTGATACAGAAAGCTAATAGGCTTCAGTCTGGTTAAAATTAATATTTTTTATTAAAATTTGAACTACTATGCTTATTTAAAAATGGGCATGAACATGACTTACACTTTTGTTATGAATAAGAGGACTGAAATTGATATCTTAATTCTTCTAGTACTTCTCAGAGAGCCATTTCCCACTAGTGATAAAAGATTGTATTCAAGCTAGCCTTATTTTTAAACTTTTTATACCTGTTTGTCAAATTTTTCTTCATGTCCTCCTTGTTGTGACATAGATTCTAAATTATGTTATTTGGCAAATAGAATGTCTCATTTGCTTATTTTTTAACATGATGGTGAACCTCTGATTCAGACCAATATGTGCTTAGAGTGAACAGAAGGTCAGAAATCATTTCTGATTTCAGTAGTCAGTGAAACATCTGAGGCAGACTATCAGTTTTATAAAGTGTATTAATTTTGACCCTAACTTGCTGAGGTCAGAGGGGACCTCTACATTAATTTCAGTAAAGTTTGGATCAGACTTCTGGGAGATGTTTTGTTTTGACCTGGTTATAGTATCATGTGTTAGACAAGATGTGGAGGACTCTTCTAAATAGCTTAATGCAAATAGAAAAGATAAATTTTATGTGGTTTCAATGTATCAACACAAAGTTAGATGTCAGTATTCTCTTTCATGTTACATGTTGCATTATTGATCATGGAATTGCTCTTAGAATGACAGTAAGATACACACACTTCTTTTAATATCTAGAATAAGGCTGAAGAGGAAACTTAAGTGTTAATATCCACGGGAAATTCCCAACAATACTCACACTGAAATTACGAGTTAATGGAAGACTCTTTAAAACTTACCAAGTAAGCTTCTAAAGAACATGTTAGGCTGAGTACACTGAACATTGCTTGAAGATCAGCTGCTATAGTCACTATTTTTAAATAAATAAATAAATAAATAAAATACACGTGCAGCACACATGATACATAGGCATCCACAAACACACAAAACCTAGGCAAAATAGAAGTGGCAGTAGTGCCTATTTCTGAACAGTATCTTTGTGGTTTTAGCCCTGAAATAAGACAACTGGGTTTGCTTCATTCCTCAGATTAAAAAGGACTCAATAATTTTATATTGCAGTTCAGTTTGCTCTGCCCCACTTTCTTTATGTAGCCTAAATTTTAAACTTGATTGCTGGAAATTCAAGATATGGATTTGAGAGGGATTTTATTTTATTTATTTTATTTTATTTTATTTTATTTATTTTATTTTATTTTATTTTATTTTATTTTATTTTATTTTATTTTATTTTATTTTATTTTTGTACCTCTCAATCCACCTTTTGAACAGCAGATAGCTCTGATAATTATTAAATGATGACTAACATATCCTGTTTTTTGGAAGAGTTTGGTTTGGTTTGTACTTAAAAAAATATGATCTGTGTGTTTGTAATGTACAGTGACTGAAAATTGCTTTGTCTGATTTCACTATATTTGGGGCTGTGATGTCCAGAGGCAATATAGTTCATTATCATTTCAGAAGCAGAATAAGTATTGAAAAAGGCCAGTAATACATGCTCCTTCTGGATTTTTATTGTATTTCTGTAGCCCAGTGATTCATTTATCCAAGCTGGGAACATTTTATAACTGAAGGTTTTGTTATACATTTTAAGCAAATGCTGAACTGGAATTTATATTTTTCTGTAAACAATGAAGAATGTGTTTGAAAACTTTTCTTATCCTTAACCAGCTTGCAAACAACCATCACTAAAGGATTTTGTTGTTGTTGCTGTTGTTGTACTTTAGTAAATATACAAAAAAGGCAAAATGTCATAATGTGCAGGACGTTACATAATAATTACTATATTAATTATAACATTAAGATAATGCCAACAGTGAAAGCTATCTTTATCTATATATATTTCACCATATTATATTAATAATAAAATCTATATTTTCTTATTAATTTAAATAAAACCAATATAACACAATCACTTTAATAAAAAGATGTTATTTCTGCTGCAGTTTTCTTTTTTTTATGCTGCTTCTCTTGAGGCAGGTATACATACAGAAAAAACATGCTTTATTTCCAGTTGACATTTAAAGCACACTTTTGCCTTTGTATTTTTCTGCTTGAATAAAACAGTTACCCAGTATAATAACAGAAATTTTTCAATCTCAGTCTTGCTTTGTTTCTTTGGAACTATAACAGAAATTGTCAGAAAAATGAAAGTAAGAAAAATAGCACACTACAGATTGTAGAATAACTGGTGAGAAAAAAAAATATAGAATTAAATATTTTAAAATATCTAGCTTTTAAAAATATATAGCTGAAGTGTTAGCCTGAATCTCTTTATAAAAATATAGAGAAAAAATAATATTAAAAATTATCAAAACTTCGGAAAACTCCATGAGTTGTAACTCAACTCTATTTATAAAGACCCAGGGCCTCATCATGCTCATGTTGTGAAGTTAATTACAAAATCCTTCTAACATTCATGAGAGCAGATTTAATCCTTAGTACACACTGAATGACACAGTGTCCTAAAAAACAGGAACCACTGATTTTGACATATATATGCATAAAGAAGAGAAAATGAATTTTGAGATATACCAAAAATAAACCAGGTACCATTTGTCCTCCCCTTCATTAACTTCAATATCTTTAGAGTATTTCACATTCCAATTTTTTAGGTCTGGATTGATAACACTATATGAAGGTATTTACATTAGTGTAAGACATTATCTGTGTACACCATAGTAATTCATGTTATCATAGAGCATAGAAAGGACTGATCTATCCATTTCTGCAGTGCTGCCCCTTTCTGAGAAGAAGGAATGTTTTCAAAAAAAAGGAACATTCGGTCCTCCCCTCCCCTCCCCTCCCCTCCCCTCCCCTCCCCTCCCCTCCCCTCCCCTCCCCTCCCCTCCCCTCCCCTCCCCTCCCCCTCTCCTCTCCTCTCCTCTCCTCTCCTCTCCTCTCCTCTCCTCTCCTCTCCTCTCCTCTCCTCTCCTCTCCTCTCCTCTCCTCTCCTCTCCTCTCCTCTCCTCTCCTCTCCTCTCCTCTCCTCTCCTCTCCTCTCCTCTCCTCTCCTCTCCCTCCCCTCCCCTCTCCTCCCCTCCCCTCCCCTCCCCTCCCCTCCCCTCTCCTCTCCTCTCCTCTCCTCTCCTCTCCTCTCCTCTCCTCTCCTCTCCTCTCCTCTCCTCTCCTCTCCTCTCCTCTTCTCTCCTCCTCTCTGAGAACAGCCCCATAGAACGGGATCTGGGAGTTTTGATCGACAGCAAGAAGAACGTGAGCCAGCAGTGTGGCTTGGCAGACAGGAGGGCCAACCATATCCCAGGGTACATCAAGCACAGAAATGCTAGCTTGTCAAGTGAAGTAATAGTCTCACTCTACTCTGCACTGGTGAAACCTTACCTCGAGTACTGTGAGCAGTTTTGGGTGCCACGGTATAAGAAATATATAAAAGAGAAGTTAAAGAATAAAGTGAATATAAAGTTAAAGAGTGTGTAAAGGAGAGCAACAAAGATGATAAAGGGTCTACAGGGGAAGACTTATGAGGAGTGGCTGAAGTCACTTGGTTGTTCCACCTGGAGAAGAGGAGACTGAGGGGAGACCTCACTGTGGTCTAAAACTTCCTCACGAGGGGGAGTGGAGAGGCAAGCACTGATCTCTTCTCTCTTGTGACCAGCAATAGGACCCAAGGGAATGTCCTGAAACTGAGACAGGGGCAGTTCAGGCTGGATATCAGGAAAAGGTCCTTCATCGAGAGGGTGGTTGGGCACTAGAACAGGCTCCCCAGATCATGGTACCAAACCTGATGGAGTTCTTGAAGCATTTGAACAATGCTCTCAAACACATGATCTGATACTTTTTTCCTTTTTTTTTTTTTTTTTTTTTTTTTTTTTTCTCTTTGGATAGTCCTTTGGGGACCCAGGATTTTAACATTCTAACTTGAATTGAGCCTTGTGGGTCCCTTCCAACTCGAATATTCTATGATTCTATGATTTTGTGATAATTACGTGAACAAAAGTTAAAACACAGAACATGACTAGAAATACTCTTTTGTTCCTCATTTCTTTAGTAGAGATAGCTTGCAGTTAAATGATATAAATTCTATTAATCAACAACTGCAAATGTGTAATTACAAAAAGATTCCTCGATCTCTCTCTCTCTCTCTTTTAAATCTTTCAAAAATAACAGCTTTCTGGTTTAATTTATGTGTAAGTAGTGCTATATTGAATATAAGCCCTGGTAAGGTGATGGAAGAGATCACCTTGAATACAATCACACAACGTATGCGGGACAGACAGGGGATCAGGCCCAGTCAGCATGAGTTCATGAAAGGCAGGACCTGCCTGGCCAACCTCATCTCCTTCGATGACCTGGTGACTCACCTGGTGGATAAGGGAAATGCTGTTGATGTAGTCTACCTAGAGTTCAGCAAAGCCTTTGACACAGTCTCCCACAGTATTCTCCTGGAGAAGCTGACAGGCCATGGCTTGGACATGTGCACTCATCACGGGCTAAATAACTGGATGGCCAGGCCCAGGGAATATTGGTGAACTAAGAGAAATCCAGCTGGCAACTGGTCACCAGCGGTGTTCCCCAGGGGTCGGTGTTGGGGCCCATCCTCTTTAATGTTTTTATTGAAGATTTGGATGAGGGAATTGAGTGTACCCTCAGTAAGTTTGCAAACAACATCAAGTTAGGGGAAAGTGTCGATCTGCCAGAGGTTAGGAAAGCCTTGCAGAAGGACATGGACAGCATGGGTCGATGGGCAGAGGCCAAGGGGATGAGGTTCAACATGGCTAAGTGTCGGGTCCAACACTTTGGCCACAGCAACCCCATGCAACACTACAGGCTTGGGGAAGATTGGCTGGAAAGCTGTGCAGAGGAAAAGGATCTGGGGGTGTTGGTCAATGCTCACCTGAACATTGGCCGGCAGTGTGCCCAGATGGCCAAGAAGGCCAGCGGTGTTGTGGCTTGTATCAGGTATAGTGTAATCAGCAGGACTAGGGAGGTGAACGTCCCCATATACTTTGCTCTGGTGAGGCCACACCTCAAGTACTATGTTCAGTTTTGGGCCACTCACTACAAGAAGGACATCGAGACCTTGGAGCATATCCAGGGCAGGGCTACGAAGCTGATGAAGGGCCTGGAACACAAGTCTTATGAGGAGCAGCTGAGGTAACTGACGTTGTTAGTCTGGAGAAGAGGAGGCTCAGGGGAGACCTTATTGCTTTCTACACCTACCTGAAAGGAAGTTGTGGGGAGCTGGGGGCTGGCCTCTTCTCCCAGATAACTAGTGATAGGACTAGAGGGAATGGCTTCAAGATGCACCAGGGGAGGTTCAGGTTAGAAATTAGGAGACATTTATTCTCAGAAAGAGTAGTCAGGCATTGGAATGTGTTGCTCAGGGAAGTGGTGGAGTCACCTTCCCTGGGGGTGTTCAAGGAAAGGTAGGATCTGGTGCTTAAGGACAAGGTTTAGTGGGTGACATCGGTAGCAGGGTGATGGACCAGATGATCTTGAAGGTCTTTTTGCAACCTTAATGGTTCTACAATTCTATAGTTTTAAATTATATGCATCACCTTTTTAGCATATAGTTAACATCATTCTGCTGCTATCAGTGTTTGCCTGGAAAATAAATGTGGAAAAATGCACTTTTGTGTTTATTCATGTGAATTAATATTGACAACTTAATATGAGACCCCTTTAAATGTTCTTTACTATGTTGTAGCATGACAGAAATAATAACAAGAAAATTAAATTAAAGGGTGCATTCTATACCAATCCTCATGCCAATTGTAAGATTTTGGTTGGTAAGATTTCTTGGTTGCAAGTACCTTTTTTTTTTTTTTTAGCAGAGTACATCTCAGTAAATAGTAACTAGTATAATGAACTGAAATTAGTCTATCATATTTCTTTATTATTAGGTAAACAAGTTAAACTCTACTTTTAATATTTTTTGAAAAGGCTACTTTTAATAGTAAATTAGCTGTTGTTATGGTCTAAATTAGACTTTTCTTATAATATTGTATTGGGTTCTGCACATACTCTCAATTTACTTTTAGACCTAAATGACACCTTTATATTTAGCTATTCATATGAGCAACTGTGACATTCGGTCTTGCGCTTATCAGGTATTACATAAAAACATTTAGTGGTTTATTCTATTATTAAGTTCAGGTATCATCAAGTAAACTTGACAAACTACTGTAGCTCTGTGATGAAAATTCTAAATGTGTTTGTTGAAATAAACTTCTTAATATTGAATGTGACATCTATCTATTTTAATCAAATCTTTTCACTCTCGTAATGTGTTTTCCTTCACTTCAGTTCAAGTCAGATCATATGCAATAGCATATCTATCTGTTTATCTGTAGAAAGTCAGGACAGTGAACCTAGACAAAGAAATAAATGTATGTTCATCCACTAATTCAGATGGTTAAGGAAAGCTTCGTTTCATGTGCATTAAAGTGTAGCATTAACTAACGTATCCATTAAAATATTAAACTACTAGTGATTTCTTAGTATACACACTTGACAATTTAATGACTTGCAAATAGAAATATATTAGAAGTCAACAATACAGAAAGACCAAAATGTAGGACAATAATATATAGTGACAGTAAGTCCTCAGACCTTTATGTGACCATTCTTCACTCAGTCACACTGTCGTCATTCTTCCCGCTTATGACAGTAAGCATTTCTTGTCTCAGTAAAAATACACAGGCCTGTATCCCAGATTATGTCTAGGTAAACAGAAACTTAGAAATAATGTTTATTTCATAATAATTGACTGGTTTCATTGATTGATGTCATTATCTATTGCAAAAACAGTCAATGAGATCTGAAAATTATTTTTAAACAGTTATATCATGCCTTCAGTATTCAGCCCATAGAAATTTGTTATTATTGTATAGATTTGTTTGTAGTTCAGACTTTATTGATCCTTATGACAGAAGGGTTTCCTTAAAGCTTTTTTTTTTTTTTCTCTTCATGCTACACCATTATCCTTTTCAAACAATTTTAATGCAAATTAAATTTATTTTTGCAAATGTATTCAGAATTTTGTAGAAAAAAATGGATGGACACCATTTTGTAAAGACTGAAATTAAACCAAAAAAAAGGGGGGGGGGACATGACAAAAAAAAATCATCAAGTAAAATAAATTTATTCTTCAGTATTCTTTAATTAGTAAAATCTTACTTAGTCCTTGATTTATGAAGTGGATTAATCTAACACAGCAGTCCAGGGTTTTTCATCACCTCTAGTCAGTTGTAAAATGCATGAGTACACAATGAGTCCTGTGATCTAACAAAGAGATAAGATAGCTATTGCGTAAAGGAGTTCAGATGACTAGATTAACAGTGGATAAAAACAAAAACAAACAAAGAAAAACTTGTAGATACCTAAAGCTAAGTAAGATAAATCCAGCCCCAAACTTTCAGGAAGTTAAAATTAGAAAAAAAAATATATATATATATCCTACAAGTAATATTAAAGAGAAAATCTTGGTTCTGTTGCAATAAATTTCAATTTTGTGACATAATTTTAAAAGAATACATAAAGCCAAATTAATTTTATATAAGAACCAATTACATTCCTCTTTGTGGAAATGAGAGGTTACCTCTGTATTACATAATCACAGGTGCTTCTGCAGATAGAAAACTAATATTAATATTGACATATGTTATCCCCGCCCCCCCAAATCTAGTTGAGTCAGTACATCTCATGCAATTTCAGAGGGAGTGCTATACAATTTATCTGTAATAGTTCAAGCCACCACAGAATAACAGATTAAAATCAACAGTCATGGTAGATATGCTTTACTAGATAGGATGAAAGGACAGCATATATTCCTATTTCGAAGTTCTGCCTGTGGTTATTTGATTATTTGATTTAAAATATAAGAAAATGCAGAAGACATAATGGGAGGAAATTAATGACTAGTAAAAAATGGTGTGTAAGATATAGTTGGAATTGATCATATTGTAGTTCACTGATATAGGCTAGGGGTCACAAAATCTGCTATTTTTCTCAAGTTTCTGCCCTCACAAAAAATTTGCTTGACAACCTTTGATTTTTTTCTTGTTTTCTTTGTATTGATTTCTAACAGAATTGTCACCATAACTGATTAATCTGTATATGGAACACACATGTTCTCTTCCTTTTTCTTAGGATAAATCTCATACACTCTTCTCCCCCACCCAAAACAATAGGGAAAAAAAAAAAAAAAAAAAAGGTATCTCTGAAAGGAAGGCCCAGAAGGAACATCAGAGAAAAATATAATTTTCAAAGGAAGTAGCAGGAGGTATGAGTGTGGAAAGATGTAAGCAAACAGGTTTTGGAGTGATGCAACATAGATATTTGAGAATTATGCTTCACCATTTTCTATTTTTCCCACTTCATAAAACTTAATGATTTTTTGTGGGTTTTAAAAGATATTTTTTTTCTGAGTTTGTATGTCTGTTTGAAAGCATCATATTTCAATCAGTTATTACCACCTGTTCCTATGTCTGTCAAAGACAATCACGAACTTTACATTTGTGTCAGTTAACTAGAATGAGGTTCAGAGAATGTATAACACTGCAGACAAATCTATCTCATAGAGCATATTTTTTTCTTAAACCCCAATTTTTATTCAATTTGGGATTGGAACTGATATGGAATTCAAAATATTTAAGTACTACTGTGTCTGCTCAGACACAAGTGCTTTGTCTCCTTAGCTTCCTTGTCCCATAAGCTGCAAAGTAGAGAATACTTTACAGAAAGCATATCTGGGAGAGTCTCTGGAAAAAGAGAACCAATTCCACAGTGCACAGCTGAAGAAAAATGAAGGAGAATGAATATGTAATTAATCCTATTAATTAAATATCAAATCCCCACTTTGTTCATGACTTACAGAATGGCATTATATGGTAATAAAATGTTTGTGCAAAGACTGTCCTTAATTTCATTGTTTGGGATACAGACACAGAAAAATCTTTGAAAGGGGAAGATGAATTTTAATTCTAAATAGTTGTCAAACCACTATGTGCCATCATCTATCTAAGAATAAAGATGCCTGTGTCTGGAAAGCCTTGTATTTCTGTTAAGTGGCTCGCTCACATATGGGAAATCTTCTTAAATAATAATCGGTCCATGGAGGTTTCTTTCTAACCCACTCTCTCTTTAGAACAATAAACAAATGAGTAAATATTTAAAATAAAACAAAAAAAAACAAACAAAAAAAACCCATAATGGAATATATAGCTTTCTCTGTACACACATTCACAAATACACACATACACACAAATATTTGTATATATTAATTTTCCTTTTTGAAGCCACACTGTTTTGTTTTGGTTGATTTAGATGTTTTTTACTTCTGTTTGAGTTATTTTTCAATGTTTTTCTAGTACTGAATCAAGTGTCAGAATTCCATAAATTACTGAATCAGATCTCTTTTAAAGTGAATTAGAACACATTCAACCTCTCATACTTCTACAATAACAGATCTTAATATGAATTTAATATTTTTAACTTAAGCAGATATTTTTGTTTCAAAGTGTAAGAATAATTTCCCCCCCTTTTTTTTTTTAATTTACTCCAGCATTTTTCATCTTGACACTTCTAAATCTCAGCTTATCACCTTTTTTAACCTAAATTAAGTCTCTACTGAAGAACAGTTCAATAAGCTCCTAAAAGAACATTAAAAGAAAATGTAAGAACATTTTTAGGATACTCCTGGTGTCTGTTTCTAATTTAATAGTTATTTGAACTCCATGTAATCTAAGAGTACTACAGATTTTTTTTACATACATTTAAATTTATCTATATTACATTTAAATGTATCTCTGTTAGAATAGCAATCATTACTGTATGTTACATGTATTGACTGTGTTCAATTTGGTTAGGAAAACTTTGGACTTTGCAAATAACATTTTTAACCAACTTTTATATAAACTGTGTTTTCTTGTATATAAAGTCAGATACGTTAGGAAATAAATGAGGACTTATACTTTCTAATTTAGATTAAAAAATATATATATTTTTTACTTTGCAATATAGTAAATATGTCTACTGTCTCACTAAACACTTCATTTTGCTCATCTGTGCTTTAAATAATCAAATGTAAATCACAAGCCACTTACTCAGTGTCTTCTCCAGAAGCATGGCTTTGAGTTTCTACCTTTAGTATGTTAGGCTGGACCTGAAATTCAGATCTCAATATCATGGTAGATGTTTAGCAGTTCTTTTTTTCTGCTCCCTTACCAAATCCTTTGAGCTACCTTGCTTGTTTGCTGAAGACAGTTAGCAGGAAATATTGTCACTTGCTTTCTCAGTGCTGGGAGAGGACTATTTCAGAACTAGTCAGAAGAAAACTGTTAATTCGTCCCATATCTGAGACTAATTAAGCTTGCATTAACTATAAATATTTATTGCCATTATGTAATAGAAACTTCCTGTGAAAATGTGTTCTGTTTTGTTAAGACACAAGTACATTGCTAGAAAAGGTAAAATGTGATGTTGTTTTTCACATTATCCCCTTATCACATAAATAATCTAATTTTTATTGATGAGATTACTCATGTGGTGAAAACAACAACAACAACAAAACACAACAACAACAAACACACCAATGTCAGTACAGAAAGCCAAATTATGCTCCTAAATCACAAGAATAAACAGCAGTAGAAGCAGCAGAATTAGTTATATACTTCACAAGACAAGGCAATTCACCAACTAGGACAATATTATTAGGTTCTAGCCAATTGAGTCCATCAACGAAGTGAGACTTCCTTCCATGGTTTCCTCTGTAACAATCACCTCTCCTGAATGTGGTTCTGAGGAAGTTCTTGGACTTCATTGAGACAACTATCTCTAGGACACTAAGTTCAATATCAATAGGAAAACAAAGGAATTTGAAGTTTTGGGGTGGGGGTGGGGGGTGGAGAATTGGGGAGGTCAAAGAAGGAGTGTGGGGAGAGAACAGTGTGTCAGAGGAATGAACTGATTCCACAGCCAAAACATTTCTGTGACAAATTGTGCAAATGTTTTTCTTAGACAAATTAGTAAGTTTGAATTTTGCAAAATATATGTCAGTGGTTTGGAAGATAGCTAGAACAGTAATGAGGAGAATCATTAAAACATATGGAAATCTATATTCTCAAATAGTATGTCATCACAGTAAGTGATTCCTTTGTTCAGGAGGCAGAGAAACAAGGACAGGAGAATCTGTGATAGCAGAAGCAATGCTTAACCGAATTCCTCTATTTGTTATGACTAAGTTTGTTTCTGCTTACAGAGCCAAGCTATTCCCATTGACATTATACTTAGATGAGAATAGAGTAAGAGCAACTTCACACTGATATGCTGGTATATCTTTTTGCTGCTCTATATTTATAGTTCTGTGGATACTGACACTTTGTAGATTTTTTTTCCCCTTTGGATGTAAGAATTTTAACAACAAAAAAAAATCTTTTTAAATCTTTTTAATACACATAAGCAGAAATATCTCTGATGGTTTAAGGTGAAGGAAGAGAAGGGGAACCAGCCATTCTTCTTCCAATTAAAACCTTTATTGTTACAGCCTAAATAATATTAATATTAAAAAACAAAACAAAACAGATTTGTGGGATTAATTCTGTAATGCACTGAATTTTAAATGGTAGGATAAACTGTGTTCTATACCTGTTCAATGACAGTGGTAATTAACTTAGACAAATATTAGCTAGCAATATTACAATCATCATCATTTCCTTCACAAATACTTTTTTTTTTTTTTTTTTTTTTTACATTTACAGTCTGAAGTATGCTATAAACACTATTTCTGAAAATTACAAGATGTTCATCTCATTGAAAACTAATGAAAATAATTTCAGGTGTATTTTGTTTAAAGGAAGTAAGTAAAAGCCTTTAAAATCTCCACATTTATGACCTTATGTATTATGTCATGTTGTGTTACGTCAGTCTGAATATATTCATTTCTAAATATTTGATGTGACATCCTGTAACTTGATTCACAGTGTTTAGGATTTAAGAGACACAGCTGTAATTGTGAAGGACAGAGTAAGAAAAAATTCCCCAAGCCTTTTTAATGCTAATTAAAAATATTTATAAGTAACATAGTAATTTTTGAAAAAAAAATAAAAAAGAAAAAGTGATATTCTGAAGAGTGCTCTTATCATGTAGCAGCATAAAGAAATGTAATAAGTTCAAAAGCTTTAATAGTTCACTGTTAATAAAAGATCTATGCTTACATTATACTTTCAGTGATGTACCACTGGTTATTTCATTAGTCACTACTTATTTACTATACTAGTAAAAGTGAGTTTAGAATAAGAGTAATCCCAGAGTAATTCAGGATCCCTGAAGTCAAAACATACACTCTAAATGTATATATATGTACAATTGTATGTGTTAGCAGAACACAAAATCCTTTATTTCACAGCTAATTTGATATTGGCATAGCAGCTAAGTTCCCTTGGATGGGAAAGTTGTGATAGTACTAAAAATTAAATAAATAAAATGTACCTAAATTTTATCACATGGAAAGGAATGAAGAAACACTCACAGCTTTATAAGACAATCATTTACAACAAAAATAATCTTTATTCATGTGCTGTAAAATCAGTTTGTGGAAGGCTGGTAAATTGTAAAAAATAATCATTTTTAATTGATAAAATCAATGCAGACAGTGCAGTGATAAAGTCTCATGCATCAACCCTGTAAAACCATCACACCTAAGAGCATATGATTTGAAGGGCCTCTAGTTTAGTTTATTCATCATCACAGAATACCTTAATAAATTCCAATCAGTCGGTTACATCTGAACGAGGCAATGTGATTCAATAGGGCTGACAGATAGCATTAGTTATAGATAACTGGGGATTGCAGAGGTTTACCTATGATCCAGTTTGGCTTCAAAATGCTTATTGCTAGTGATGGAAAAAATAATAAATAAATAAATATTTGCTGTCTAAGTTTTCAGAGCTACCAACTTGAAAAATAAACTTTTTCACTTGTAAATCTAACAGAAATTTGCCACGAACATGAGAAATAGAAAACAACAACGACAACAAAAAAACATGATTTCTGGGCACTTTTAAGAGTAGGAATACCCTTTCAAATTATACAGTCCTTGCTGACAATCATCTTAGGGTACTCAGTCTTGGGAGATATCAGACAAATCCGCTATATTACTGTCTTCTGGCAAGCTTCTGTAAGTTACAAAGTGGTGCTCACAAAATCAAGCATCAAATGACACTTATGTGTAATATTTTTAGACATGTTTCAGAATATAACACACAATGAAGCAAAATACACTTCAAGAATCTGAAGGTAGATGACTGAAGATATTGTGAGGGAGAAAGTGTCTTGGGAGCTTACAAAAATATAACAGGTATAGTGAATTACCATGAAATTCGCAGAGAAAACTTGATTTCTTACTGTTACTTTTTAGTGTATGTAGTTCTGTGTAGATGAATAAGAAAGACATATAATTTAAATAAAATTCAGGTTCTTTTCAATGTTTGAATACAACACGTTTCATCCACCTCAAGATCATCGAGTCCAACCTCCGACCTAACACTAAGTACTCCACTAAACCATATCCCTAAGTTCTACATCTAAACGTCTTTTAAAGACCTCCAGGGATGGTGACTCCACCACCTCCCTGGGCAGCCCGTTCCAATGCTTAATAACCCGTTCGGTAAAGAAGTACTTCCTAACATCCAACCTAAAACTCCCCTGTCGCAACTTTAGCCCATTCCCCCTCGTCCTGTCACTAGGCACGTGGGAGAATAGACCAACCCCCACCTCTCTACAGCCTCCTTTCAGGTAACTGTAGAGAGCGATGAGGTCGCCCCTGAGCCTCCTCTTCTCCAGGCTGAACAATCCCAGCTCCCTCAGCCGCTCCTCGTAAGACTTGTTCTCCAGACCCCTCACCAGCTTGGTCGCCCTTCTCTGGACTCGCTCGAGCACGTCCATGTCCTTCCTGTAGCGAGGGGCCCAAAACTGAACACAGTACTCGAGGTGCGGCCTCACCAGAGCCGAGTACAGGGGCACAATCACTTCCCTCGACCTGCTGGCCACACTGCTTCTTATACAGGCCAGGATGCCGTTGGCCTTCTTGGCCACCTGAGCACACTGCTGGCTCATATTCAGCCGACTATCCACCAATACTCCCAGGTCCTTCTCGGCCAGGCAGCTTTCCAGCCACTCATCTCCCAGCCTGTAGCTCTGCTTGGGGTTGTTGCAGCCCAGGTGCAGGACCCGGCACTTGGCCTTGTTGAACTTCATGCAGTTGACCTCAGCCCATCGCTCCAGCCTATCCAGATCCTCCTGCAGAGCCTTCCTGCCCTCGAGCAGATCGACACACGCACTTAGCTTGGTGTCATCTGCAAACTTACTGAGGGTGCACTGGACGCCCTCATCCAGATCATCGATAAAGATATTAAAGAGGACCGGCCCCAGTACCGAGCCCTGGGGGACTCCACTAGTGACCGGCCTCCAACCAGATTTGACTCATTCACCACAACTCTCTGGGCCCGGCCATCCAGCCAGTTTCTAACCCAGCGAAGCGTACGCCAGTCCAAGCCCCGAGCAGCCAGTTTCTTGAGGAGAATGTTGTGGGGAACGGTGTCAAAAGCCTTACTGAGGTCAAGGTAGACCACGTCCACAGCCTTCCCCTCATCCACCAAGCGCGTCACTTGGTCATAGAAGGAGATCAGGTTCGTCAAGCAGGACCTGCCTTTCATAAACCCATGCTGACTGGGCCTGATCGCCTGCTTGCCCTGCAAGAGCCGCGTGATGACCCTCAAGATAATCTGCTCCATGAGCTTCCCCGGCACTGAGGTCAAACTGACAGGCCTATAGTTCCCCGGGTCTGCCCTCCGGCCCTTCTTATAGATGGGCGTCACATTGGCTAGCCGCCAGTCAACCGGGACCTCCCCCGATAGCCAGGACTGCCGATAAATGATGGAAAGCGGCTCGGCCAGCTCCTCCGCCAGTTCTCTCAGTACCCTTGGGTGGATCCCATCCGGCCCCATCGACTGTTACAACGAATGAGAAAAAAACATGAACACTTCACAAGACAGGTCCTAAAATATCCTTAACATTTCCACCTGACTTTTTAAATAAATCTCACTCTATGTGTGGGTGTGTGTATCGTGTGGGAAGTTTTCTTTTTCATTTCTTATAGAACATAAATTCTTGCAAGGTATTCTGTGTATTTAGAAATCATTGTATCAACTTTTGAACTTATTTTGAACACAATATCATCATTTATTGACCTTTCCTGGACATTTGCTTCCTCACTCAATTCATAGACAGTGTATCCTTTGGCCAGTATTGATGAACAATTACAGAAGTTTCTAGAATATAGAAAAGAAATCATTTCTATTTGTGACCAGAAGTAGCTGATATATCAACACTGTTATACTTTTTTTTCGTCCTTAACTGAATCCAGACTGTGTTTAGTTTTCTATTAATATTTAGCTTATTTTTACATGATTAATTTTACTTCATGCTATATAACACATTTTGTAAATGTATTTCTCCTTTTTTTTTTTTTTTTTTGCCAAGTATTTTATAAGAATTCTGGTGTATTGCACTTACTTTTATATAACGATTTGATTCATTACAACATAGAAAAGATTATAAAAATTTAGAACTTCACAATCAGTTATGAAAACTTTTCATGATTTTTAATTATTATAGAAAGATAGAAGTCTGTTTAAGTTTAAAGTTGAGTTAAAAACAATAATAACACATGACATTTTGTCTACAATATTCAAAAGTAACACATTAATGAATGGGTGTTTTGACAAAAAGGCAATAAAGCATTCATATGACATATTTGCTCCACTTTATAATGTGTTTATTCCAATTTTTGAATAAACAATAAAAATCCTCTCTTTTGAGTTTTGGGAAAGTACAAAGGAATTCTAATTCTATTATTTTTAAAGATGATTTTTTTTTTTCTCCAAATAATCTGAAATCCAAACTATCACTCAGAAAGGTGAATACCAACATATATTTTGATCTTATATTCATGTGCAAAACATTAAAGTCAAACAGACAAACAAACTGCTTGCAGGTTTTATTAAAAATGTTTTCAATTGGATTACAGCTGATTTTCCAAAACATATACAACCTACTCATTTGAAAGTGTATATATGCTTTTTCTAGTAATTTATCTATACACAGATTAATTCTGCCTTTGTATGTAGGATCAGATACTCAAGCATTAATAGCTTCATTCACTTCAAAGTGAAACTGCCTTAATTTGCTAATTCTGAAAACTATGATCACTCATTATTACACTTTTAATGTTAATAAAGGGCAGAAGAATCATCATGATTTAAAACTTTAATTAGGAAACAGTGACAACTTAAGTGTAACTTGCTGTCTCATTTAAATTGCATCAAATTAATTGTGTGTTTAATTAATCAATGTTTAATGCTAGATATTACTTTTCTGAGAGATGGCATAAAAGAAGGAGAGGGAGGAAAACGAAGCCGAAGGGAAAGAAACAAGCTCAGCATTTAGTCATACAGGGAACAGAATTAAGGTGGTAATCTCAGGTTTGACTGAAGGTGGCAGCGATAAAGACTAGGGCATAGGAAATGTGCAAGTGCACGTCCAAGTGCAGGGTGCTGTACCTGTGCCCGGGCAATTCCAGGCATGAGTACATATTGGGAGAACTCATTGACAGCAGCCATGCAGAGAAGGACTTGGGGGTTCTGGTGAATGAGAAGCTTGACATGAGCCAGAAGTGTGCGCTTGCAGCCCAGAAGGCCAACTGCATACTGGGCTGCATCAAAAGAGGTGTGGCTAGCAGGTCAAGGAAGGTGAGGTCTCACTTGGAGTACTGCATCCAGGTTTGGGGCCCCCAGTACAAGAAGGGCTACTAAGATGATCAGCGGGCTGGAGCACCTCTCCTATGAAGAAAGTCTGAGAGAGTTGGGCATGTTCAGCCTACAGTAAAGAAGGCTCCGGGGAGATCTCATTGCAGCTTTTCAATACTTACAAGGTTCTTATAAAAAGGATAGAGAAGGACTCTTTACTCGTGTAGATAATGATAGGACAAGGGGGAATGGTTTTAAACTAAAAGAGGGGAGATTTAGATTGGATGTTAGGAGGAAATTCTTCAGTCAGAGGGTGGTAAGGCACTGGAACAGGTTGCCCAGAGAGGTTGTGGATGTCCCATCCCTGGAGGTGTTCACAGCCAGGCTGGATGGGGCCCTGGCAAGCCTGATCTAGTGAGTGGCATCGCATCCTTGTCTATGGCAGGGGGGTTGGAACTAGACGATCTTTAAGGTCCCTTCCAACTCAAGCCATTCTATGATTCTATGATTCTATGATTCTGTGATTCTATGATTCTATGAAATGTACTTCTTCTTGTGCCACCAACTGCATATAATGATTTTAATGGTAATTTGTTTTTAAGATCATCTTTTCAGCTGAATCCACTGTATCTTGTCTTAATTAGATTCCTTACTCTCACTCCAGCTAGCAACCTAGTGCAGACCATTATTCCACTGTTCTCTCTATTGTTTCAACTAATTGTTCCATGTTAACTAATTTCCCCATTTGTATCAGATCTGATATTCTTTATCCACTGTCATGCTTTTAGCTACAATTAAATCCTTCAGCTGCAGTCTGGTATTCTGTTACAGTTTCTTCTATACCACAGTCTGGTCTTCACCACACTGAGAAATCTTTTATTCTCACTTAGACTATCTTAGTCCCTTTTTTTTTTTTTTTTTTCTTCCCTCTACTGATCAGATAATATTTTCTATCTTTCCTTTTGTCACCTCAGTTTATTTCTAACTTTAACATTGCCAGGAAGTGAGCCCAAGAGGCATACTTCAAAAACTGAGTTATGCACGCTATTAATTCAACATCTTAGTACTCTGATTCTGTTTTGGACCACTCCATTTAGCTCTTGGTAGGACAATTTCTGGCTATTTTTCTGTTATGCTTTACTCATGTGGCTACTCCCAAAAAGAAAGACAGATGAAACTATACCAGATTGATTTTCCTTCATTTTACACTGTCTTTAAGCACTATCCCTGAGGGCTCCTACCTTTCAAAAAGCTTCTACTTTTTTCCATACCACATCACAAAGAACTCACACCCTTAGTTTCATGCAACAAAAACAGTGCCATGCTCCAAAACTGTTACTAAGACTAAAAATTTTTAAAACAAATAAACAAAAAGTAATGCAACTCCCCAAAGATGTTAAGCATAATTCATAAGAAAACTAATGAGTAGCCTTTCATATTTATTCCTTTCTTTTTAATATTTAAAACTAATGTACTGACGATGGGAAATAAAAGTTATAAGCCTTGTTATAGAATGGGTAAGTGCATGCATTCCTATGCTAACCAGGCAGTCAGAGTCATAATTTGTTATGCAGGCCAAATCTAAATAGGCCACCTTTATTTTCTTACTGTGAGGATTATTGTAAATATCTAGTGGGAAACACTATCTGTTTTATTTATCTATTTATCTATTTTTAGGAGGCTTGAAAGAGTAATAGCAGAGTGCAAGGCTAAGTACAGAATTCACCACACCATTTCTAAGTTCCCCTCTTTTCCACCTTGATTGCGATCAATTAAGTGTAATTATCAATTTCAAATAATTGAGTTTATTTTTAGCCACTTGCTTTTTTCATATCATATCCCCAGTATGCATTTGTTTTCAGACTTCCCTGCATTAATTTGCCATTCATTTTTGTAAGAAAGAATATGATGACCAAGAATCAGGCTGTTATATTCCACCTTTGTTGATCTGTCTGTTGAATCTTGTGACTAAGAGTATTTTGGTATGTTAGAAATCCTGATTAAGTCCCATGTTATGAACAGAAATTCAGGACTTGAAAAGTTTTACAGACAGAGTTGAAAACAGCTACATTCTGGATGTCTGGATGAAGCATTACAACAAGGTGTGACTGAACATACGTTTCTCTTCTAAAACAGATTTTTATTATTGATTGCTATTACACAGAAAATAGACATTTGGGAATCATTCAGCACATGCAGTTGGTATATCACAGATGTGTCTCAAAATCATATGGGTTAAAGCTATTAGAATCAACTGATCATTTCTTAGGATAGGTGGCTGCAGTCACACCCATTCTAGTGGAGCAAGTAAAATGAGTAAAAAAAGGTGTAGATGGATTGTACTGTGCTTTAGCTAATCCTGTCTGGTACCTTCAGAATCATAGAATCACAGAATCATTAAGGTTGGAAAAGACCTTCAAGATCATCTGGTCCAACCATCACCCTACTACCAATGTCACTTTAGGAATGTCAGGGAGCTGGTGTGAAATGGAACAGCTTCCAGCTGCTCTAACATGTACTGGAAATCAGTTCTGCCCTAAGAATCAGGGAGCCACAACTGAATTCATGACAGCCTTCCCCACTGCTGTGCTAAAGGGAAACTCAGAACAAAAGCAATATGAACTTTTTCACTTAAAGTTAATCCATGACAGTTTAACCTCCAGCTTTCTTAAAAGCTGCTAGTCTTTTCATGTTGTTATGCATACATAACTGTTGTGTCCTTTTTTTTTTTTTTTAAGTATCCATTTGTTTGTCTTTATGTAAGGCCTTAATTAAACACCTTGACTACAAGAGGCTGTGAAGTAGGATGTAGTTCCAATCATTTTGTCTCATGAAGGCTGGAACAATGGCTACTCTAGCTTCCATTATTAAAGTCTAGTGATTACTTCTCCAGTTCCCACATATGTTCCAGTATCATAAATAAAAGGTGGAAATCAGATGTTTCCTGATCTGTATTATTCTCTGCAAAGTTTTTGTGCTCAGCATGTATTTGGGTTTCTAGGCGTGGCTTACAAAGGTGGTGAGTGTTGTACAGGTAATCTGCTTAGCCTCTGAGCAGCAGGGCAGGAGAAACAGAGCAGAAATTCAGTCAGCAATTCTCCACATTGATCAAAAAGTAATTTTAGAAGATTCTGAAGAGGTTCACCTTTCAATTCTTGCCAGCCAGAAGCATTATGGTTGTGTCCCAAGTATTCAAATTTTATAGTGCACTGTAGGAGAAATAAATGGTGGCCCATCAAGACCAGTACATTGTCCATGTGGGAAGCTTCAAAAATAAATAAAAGTCCAGTCAAGAAAATGAGAGTATTAACCAGGAGAACATAATTCTTCACTAATTTCAGTGCCAATATTGTTAAATCCTGAAGAATATTATCACTCCTTTAATGTAGACCATCACAATGGAAAAACAACAGGATGAAAGATATAGGTGTAACTTCCAAATACAAATTCCACAGAGCTAAAGAATATCAGAAATTACCCCTTGCTCGGAGACTGATATATATGACATAGCAGGGAGAAAAACACATTGATCCCCTGGCAATTCAAGCATTTTCTAATAGTAATAACATTTATTTATTTATTTGCTTTGTTAACTATGCTGCTAATCAAGTAGTAGTTTCCATATTCACTCTCCTTACATGAATTCAGGAAATGACAATAGAGGACTTTTAGCAGTAGATCATAGTAGTGGCAATATATCTATTACCCAGCATGTCAGCAATTTAGAAAATACCGTCAAACAGTTTATTCGAAAGGCAATTGTACTTTTCAATTTGAAAAACAACCTGTTTATTTATTTATTTGTTTACTTTCATTTGAAGATATTTTTTTCTTTTTTCCTGCTCAGTCCATGTATTTCAGGTGCTAGCGGTATTGTCCGCTTTTTTTTTTTTTTTTTCCACTCCAAGTTGTTTCCTACCAAGCAATAAAAATATGAAAGTCCAATATGCCTATCAGAATTTCTACAAAACAATTATAAATTAAGATTTACATCCACTTATAGGTAATTTTCTTTTTGAAAACAGTTTCATGTCTGCTGAACAACTTAAATTTTAAAAAGACTGTGTTTTTATTTTTTCCTTATCTGACCTAACTGTCTTTAGATCAGCAACTGATTCTTTACTCTGTATTTGAATGCCTGTTAATACACTGCATCTGAGGTGTAATTGGATCTGTACACATCTGTTTTACAAAACAATAACAAAGATAATAGAATATATGTTTTTTCTAGTGGCAAATATTATTGGGCATAAAACCAGAAATGCTGTAAAAAATCATGTTTTCTTACTGATCCAGCTGGTTTAATGAAAACAAAACTAAAAATCCAGTTGGGGTAGAGCAGTTATTGTCTTTCATTATACGCACGGTTGATAAAACAACATATGATGCTGAATATTTTCCTGGGAATACTGCCAATATAAAGACAAGGTAGTTATATACTGTGAAAAATGTTATTGATGTAAATAAGATGACATCCATTCTGGTGCAAAAGAAAACCCGTAAACATGAAAAGACAGATATATATTTCTCTATGTCAATTCAAGTACAAATACATGACCAAAATATTCTGAAAATTTTAATACCTGATTTTAAATATGTGTTATACACCTATTTCAGCATTTCCTTTGTACCTCACACCATAGAGTTGACTCTTGAATATTTTGTCACATCTGATTTTTTTATTTAATTCTTTTTAATATATCTGCTTTTATATAGCCAACAGTAAATTCTGTTTTTCTTTTATCTTTGTGTCTAGGAAACTTGTTCTAAGCATCACTTCTTCATTCAACTAGAAGCCTATCAAAACCAATCGTTTATAGAAACTGGTTTCTTATGGGGATACAGTAAAAAAAATATATATATTTTTAAAAATAATTTATATGTAAATTTCTTATATAAGCTGATAAGACCTCTTGAGTTTTGTGTTACAAATACAATTGGACATTAGTAGTTTGTTTATTTGTTTTTAATTCAGAGCGGTCTAGTCTAATTCCATTGACAGAATGAGGCTATAGTATACTAAATGAGCTCCCGGATAGTATCTTCTTATTTAGTTTCACCTGAAAGGAAGTTAGTTCACAGATCCTGAGACCATTTCACAATGCAAGCCAAAACATGATGAAAAGCAAATAACAACTATCAGGAGCTTGTTTATAAAGCTCACTCCTGATCTAAACTAAACAGTAATACAGGCAAATCCTGTAGGTTCACTACATATGTTCACTGTAAGGGATGTTTAGGATCAATTTCACTCAGTTTCCTCATATCACAGTAAGGTTTAATTAATAAAATTTTCTTCCAGTATAAAGAGAAACCGTTAAGGTCAGATCAAAAAAAAAAAAAATCATAGTACATGTAGTATATTTTAGAAATAGTGCAATAAACAGTTTTGCATTAGTAGCATAATTTTTTTTTTTTTTTGGGGGGGGGGGGGGTATGGCAGGGGAACACTGTAGTAGCTGCAAGTAGGAGGACAATACTGTCCAGATTGCTGATTTTTGTTTTGATTATAAGACGTATTTTATATAGAAGTTCATATTAATATGTTTAAAAATAGAGTTACAGTCAACTTTCAGGAATTTTGTGACATCCATTTGTATTTGCTCAAGATGATTAGGTCCATTGAAACACTGTTGTCCTTCCTGCACCAAACATATAGATTATATGAAGATAAACTAATGATCAGTTACCTCAAAGTCTGAAGTCTGTACACTTACATAAAGGCATTTATGTATGGCTTCTGTTTTAGTTACTAGAGATCTGAAGCTTACTTCAATTGATTAACATGATCATCTAGTATCATTTGAAATGGCTTATGGTGTCTTGCCTGGTTCTGGTGTCTTCTGTGGTAACACCCAGCTCACTATAGGTGTTTCAAATATTTTATCAGTATGATCAAGAGAATACATAGAAATATGTAGATGGCTACTGCAGGATAAACTAAATAGTGTTCTATGCTATCTTTTGACCAGATCACCATTCACAATACTGGAAAAACAGACATTCAGCTCACACAAGGACACCTATGCAGTATTTTAATTGACATTACATAGGTGTCTTAAGTTATATGTGAATCCCCTCCTGATATTACATATAGAATGACTATAATTTCTTTTTTAAAAAGCTCATAAGATTAAAAAAATGTGTCCCACTGTGTCTTACTATTTGTGTTAACTCTTTGCATAAGGCACTGTTTACACGTAACCATAACATTTTCTATATGAGTTTGTGTTTATGGAGTCATCTAATTAAATACATCATTGTTTTCTTTTTGACAGCTAATTAGGCTTAATACTGACCTATGCAGGGGTCTTTGGGGCAACTGCATCCACTATTGGGAAAAGAAAAGAAAAAAAAAAAAAAAGACACAAAAAAGGTGGTATTCCTACCATAGAAAAGACAAATTATGAGAATCCTAGAAAATGTAAATCAATCTAAACTGAACAGACATAGTGCAGAATAGTAAAGACCATTTTTATCACTCTCTACAGACATTCAAATGAAATCAACATCCAGCTGGTTAAGACCCTATAACTAACTGTCCCTCTGCTCACTTGACAGACATTTCACTCAGAGACAGAAACCAGCCACAGAATATTAATATACCAGGTAGCTGACCACAGGCTGTGACATTTGTGTGTGGGAGGAGAAAGCATCACTTACAGCATTTTGGTTGCTATTATGTTATTTTCTGTTTATAGACCTGAATTATGGATGGCATTGTAGATGGTTTCTAGTTTTGTCCTCTGTGCAGAGGCGTAATATGGAATAAGCTCAGAACCACCATTAATAGCATGTCAGCAGTGTCAAGAAATCAGCCTAGAAATAGGCATTTATTGCTCTAAACTTCCAATATTTTTTCATAAAGAAATTTATATTAAAATAACTTTCCAGTATTGATTAATTCAAGTTATTCTTCTAGGGGCAGTAAAATCAATTGCAAACACATCTGAACCCTAACAGGGCCAACTAGGAGCCTGAAGTGCCAAAATGTTTTAAAGTAAATTCAAATTAACATCATTTTGTAATCAAATATATAAAAAGTATTTGAACTTGAGTGTTGCTAGGATAGTTTAAAAAAATAAGTAAGTTCTATTGACTTATTTTTATTATTATTTGAAGGCAAATGAGAATAACACTTTGACATTCCCTAGAGACTCATAATACAGTTCAGGAGAGCTAAGCATAGTCTGAATATTTCAACATTATGAACAGATGACCAAACAGCAATAGGGTAAAGATCTCAGTGTTCTTCAAAGTACAAAACAATAACAATTCATTGGAGCTGGGTCTTTTGGGAGGTTTGACAGAACAGAATCTCAAAATCAGTTCTAAATACAGTATATATTATATTACTTTGTTGCTGTAAGTCAAGGTAGATATTTAACTATGAAATTAATCTAAAGAGAGAGGAAAAACGAAAAATATTTTGAGTAATAATTTATTTCTGAGCATGCAGTGACTAAGAAATATACAGCATTGTCTTGATAAGACTATATACATGTCAATTACCAAGTGACATTTCAAATATGAAAATAAGAGAATATGCCACAGCATGTGAAAGCCTGCATTAGTACACACATTATACACTAAAGCAGATGTTAATGTTTACTACATGAATTGTAAACATAATTAAACTGAAAAGCATTAATTAGTTCTTATGTGTATACTATATTAATATAGATAGAATGCTGAAATACATTTAAAAGAATGAGAATGAAGTAATCTTCATTTAAGTAATATATTAAGAAAGTATTATTTAAACAGGAAGGAATAGATCAAAAACTGTTGTGATTTAACCCGGACAGCAGCTCAGCACCATAAAGCCATTTGCTCACCCTCTCCCACTAGCAGAATGGGGGAGAGAATTAGAAAAAAAAGTAAAAACTTGTGGGTTGAGATAAAAGTTTAATAGGACAGAAATTAATAATTATAATAATAGCATAGTAATAGCAATAATAATGTGTACAAAACAAGTGATGAAAAACACAATTGCTTGCCACCCTCTAACTAATGCCCATCTCATCCTTGAGAAGTGGTCAACTCCACCCTGGTCAGCCACCTCATATTAATTAATTTTTCAGCACAACATCATATGATATGGAACATGCTTTTGGCCACTTTGGGTCAGCTGTCCTGGTTCTGTATCATAAACTTCTGGGAAAATAAATAAATAAATAAATAAAAGTTTTAATACAGTTACAGACACAGACTTAGCTGATATTTCACCTGTAATGCAATCTCTCTCTCTTTTTTTTTTTTTTTCTTTCTGAATATGCATTTATGGTTCTGTTATACACATATGCACACATACACACAGAAAAAGGAAATTACTTATGCTTAATGGACTGCACAGTGATTAAAAAAAAAAAAAAGAAAATAAGTTGTGCTAAGTAGTGTTCTGAGCAGACACACTGGATCATCCAAAAATGCCCTTTGACAAGTTTTATGTTAGATTTTTTATATATATGTATATTTTAATATTCTACAAAGTCTTCTTGCATTTACCAATTCTGCATCTCAAATGCAGATCTCATTGAACAGAAACCCTGTATATAACAGTGATTATACCCTCAGGTATGCTTGTCATGCTATGCTTGGTGCACAATCTAAAGTACAATAGCAGCAAAGAGAATGGAAGACACCAATGTCTTTATGACTTCAGAAATATTTATATGCTTTCAAAATCTTCCCTCCCTGACCATCCTCCTAAAAAGAAGAGTGAAATTTGGCTGAACATCACCTGCTTTATTTACACATGATGTTTCCAGCTTCTGAACGTGTTATATTCTTAGAAGTAATATATTATGCAAGAATTAAACAAATATGCTACTGTAAAGGAAATCTATTAAAACAAACAAACAAAACTCACCAAAAACTGATACTGTATGCAGTTTCTACACCTAATACATGTGCTGCTTTTGCTCTGGTATCATAGTTTTTACTTTACATGTGAAATGATGTTTGTATATAATAACAAATATTATTTCTTTTTTGGGACTAAACCATATTTTCACATATACAAAAATGGTGGTGAATTGGATCCTCTAATTTTTATTTTAACAGCTCTTTAAAATGTTAATTTGTATCAAATGTGACATATATTTAAATAATAGGATCCTGAGTTTCCATAAGTCTTTATGCTTTTTGAATGGGATGTAGTACTTCTATTGTATGCTTAATGTCATCTTATAGGTAATATGACTGTCCTTCCTAACCTCAGAGACTGAGACTCTACATGTAACATGAAATGTATTCAGTACTGATGTGTTAGTAAAATGTGTTACTAGTTAAAATGGCTGTGGGAAAGCAAACATTAATTACTATTTTCATGACCATTGTATAAATGGTTAAAAAAAAATAATAACTCTAATACTGCGTGAATATTAGTAGTTCATATTTTAGGACCAAGACAGCCTTAGCTCTCCAACAGATTTCCAGCTGAAATCATTCTGAATTTTGCCAGGGGAAAAAAAAAAAAAAAAAGTATACTACTAATAAAAAAATATTTAGTATTTTTTGTCAAGGAAAATAAAGGATTTAAAGGATTTTTTTTTTCTTTGGGGAAGGGAAATGGGGGAAGGGAGAGGTAAGGAGAGAAGAGGCAGATGGACAATACCAGTCTGCTTGTGCATAGTTGAATACGACCAATATTTTGACTTTTAAATATTTTCCTTTCCTTTCTCTACATGTAGTAAAATATGTAAGTAGGGTAAGAAAAAAATACTGCAGTATAAATTTCTATTTGGACCTTCCCTTTTGATAGCCTGATGCACTTACTCTCCATTCAGAACACATTTTCATATATATAACCAGCTAAACATGTCTCACACAGCCAACACAATTTGCATGCATAGAACAAATATTAATTACACTCTCTGTATTCCTACAGGAACTATAGGAAGCCTGAACAGCTTAAGAGGGAAAAAAAAAAAAGTAAAAAAAAAGTAGAAAAGTAGAATTTTAGCATATAAAAGTGGTTCACTGAGCACTGAGCTAGCTGTCTGTTCTGTGCTTGAAAAATTAACAGTCTACATTCTGCTGCTGGAAGTTATCAATATTTAACTGACATTGACAAGACAAAAGCAGATTGTATGAAGGAAGAATTATTATTGTGAATACACTGGTCTTTACCTCCAGTGCCTTTTATATTAATCACTGATTTTCAGTATGCCATTGTAAAAAGTCCAAGTCTCATTAACAAATTGAGACATAATCATCAAGTATTCTTTTCTGACAGAGTAACTAGCCTAGTGGATGACACTGAAACACTGTAAATAATTCTGTTGCTTTTTAAAAAATGCTCTTACAGTGTCTAAGATGACATTCTCAAAATCAAAGCAAAGAATAGCCAGATACCTCAGAGACAGGTACACAACTGACTGAAATTCATGCTGAATCAATAGATGCCATTTTTTATTTTTATTTATTTATTTATTTATTTATTTATTTATTGGGTTGTATGTAGGTTTTCTGGTCTGGATGCAATTTTGTTCAATAGTTTCATTTTAGTTAGCTGGTAGAACTTAGAGTAAATTGTAAACATTATTGATGGTATCAACAAATCTGATGAAATCAAGTTAGAGTGCTTACAAACCCATTACAAGTCTGCAATTTGAAATTGACAAGATAAAGGTGATTTGAAATCTTTGACAAGCATTGCTTGACAGTAGGACACTTATGCTTGACTAAATGTTTAAACTACATTACATCTCAAAAGATTTAGAGGACCACAGTGATCCATAAATTAACTACGGGGGGAAAGTTATTCTTTTTATGATACATATATATATATAATTTAGAAAGCCATGTGTTTTAAATGCAGATTATATTTTCTCTGTCCTAAGTTTTCGTCTCATATGGACTTACTTTGAAAGAAAATTATAGTCAAAATAGTAAACAGCAAATGATGGCAAAAAAGACAAGAAAATTTGAAAGAATATCTTAGTAGGAAAGGTCAAATACACTGGTTTTACTTTATTTAGCAGACTAAAGACACTGCTATGAAAAGGACAATCACCTGGTTTCCTTATTTTGTTGATGAAAGATTTATGTTAAACATGAAGAAAAACCTTCATAATAAAGGCAGTGAACAATGTGGTAACATTAACAAATATATAATAGAATACGTTTTTTTGAAGAACTGAATATATATTTATCTCTGGTTATATTTGTAGTCAACTTATGTTCCATTGTACTTCAATAAAAGAGGCTTGAGTGATCTTTTATGATGCATTCCAGTGTCATATTCGTGTGATTTTATGCTCAACATTAATAAATAAAAAAGTTTCAAATATTCTGAGTTATAATATATACTAAATTTATTAGGAAATATTCCATAGTTATGATATAATAATTTATGATAATACTTAAATGTACAACTAGTGTATGTCATGGTACAGCTGGATTTCAAGAACGAAAAGGAGATTGTACAGTTGCTATTTTAGTTGTGTTGTAAATTTTTACAGACCAGTATGCTACTGTCATCAATATGATGATAGTCTAAAGGATATTCCCCAAGACGTTTCCTGAAATCATGGGCTTGGTGATTACAGTAGGCAGGGTAAATATTTCTTTAATTCACAGAAATATAGAGAGCTTTAACTTGTGTTTACCCATACACATATTAAGTGCCATTTTCTCAGCAGAGTTGTTCATATTTTTATAATGCTATATCAAAAAACAGATTTCTTTGTCCTATATTTTGCATTTCCTTACCAGATTGAATGGAACAATATATTTCAGATAGGAAAGAATACATGGAAACATAGCCATATGCTTGCCCTGATCTTATTTTCTTCCCAAAACAGCTACCACTGACCAATTTTAGAATTAGTATATTTAACCTGATGAACCATTAGTCTGAACGAGCACAGCCAGATGCCATATTTTCAGAGTACTTCTGGCATTTTTGTCTCCAGCTCATGCTCCAAGAAGCTCCAAAGAAAGTCAGGACATTACTACAAATTCACAGGCCCGGCAGCAACCATTTTATTCCATTGTTTTTCTGAGCAAGCACAGTAAAAGCCACTTTAGGCAGGAGCACATTAGCTATTTTAGGCAGGATTTCTGCCAGATTAGTTCTTCAAATGGAACAGGATAATCTATTTACCCTGGAGAAAAAAATAAATGCAGTTTATCAGTTACTGTGGACTGAAGTCATATCCTGTTCATACATGAACTCTGTGATACAGTGTTTTCTTTGTTTGTTTGATGTTTTCTATTTTTATTAATTAATTAGACTAATTTCAAATAGAGATTCAAATAAATAAACATAGCACGTCACACAACTTCCTTATACAAGACTAGGACGTTATTTGTAAAAACTCTATAAACAATAAATACTGAAAAGTCATCTCATAGGTTTGTTATGTCCTCAAAAAAACAAACAAACAAACAAAAAAAAACAGATTTCTCAGATTTCTATATTCTAATAGATGAAGTCAGGAAAGGCAAATCACAGTTAATGCTGAAAAAGAATTTGTATGACTGCTGACACAACCACGCTGCACTGAGCATAATGCAGTTTAAGTGATATTCAGCTAAAAAATAAAATCATTTTTCTTAAAAGCAAGATTGAAAGTATATATAAACATGCTTATACAACTATTCTATAACTAGAGATTACATTTTTGTTCCTCTTAAATCATATATTCTATATAATAAAATGTTACCATTAAAATAATTTATTTCAAATAATTGTTCATAATTACATGCAGTTATTTTATTTCCAAAGAGAAATGAGCTCTACAGATGTCAAATTTATTTTTACAAGACTCACATACCCAGTTAAACACATAACTGTTTATGTGACTACTTTATGCATGTTTTATTGATCATAGTGTTTTAAAATGTATGATTCACATACATCATCCCTTAAATGTCAGGAGATAAGGCAATCAGAAATATGTTACTAATATTAGCAGAATTCAGACTGACCTCCAACTGGCTTCCACAAATTGCCTATATTTCCTGCGTGTTTGCCAAAACACATAGGTACATTCCTATCCTACATAGAAAATCCACATTGTTGGTTGCCAAACATGTTAAATACATCTCAGTAAACAAGTCATATAAAAACAGCTGCATTTTCACTTTCTTCTGGGTACGGAACAATAGTATTTTGGATCTGCAAACAACTTTTCCTCCTGACTGATGTCACTACTATTTAGCCCTCTGAGGTGAGCCTTTATTGATTCTGTTTTTACTTTGATTGGATCTTACCTACTTCAGTGCTTCAGTAAATTGAAACCTTCTGCAGTTCATGGAAGAAATCTGAGAGCAAGGCTATGAGAAAATGTACACTGACCTCCATTTGTTTCAGACTATATTGGTAAAAACATTTGTCATCAGGTTGCAGAAGTGACCTGAGCTAACAGGACGTAAAAAATCAAACCTCATATTCTCAATCAGCCTTTAACAGAAGGAGATTTAATTATTCCCGAAGTACAAATCATAGTACTATTTCCCTGTATTCTGTGAATATGAAAATTGCTCTCTGTTCCTCATTCAGTTTATAAAGATGTGCATCTCCTTGTGATACATACATCTCTGGGAGGAGATACGTCAGTCTTCCTAATTTATGCTTGAGCAGCCTCAAAATGACAGAAGCTACCTTTAATTATTATTGTAGGACTGAATTCTGTAACTAAGGCAATAATAAAATACGAAATACCTTTTGAAAGTAACATTTGGGAGGAAAGAAGGAATACGATGCTTAAATTTATCAATAAATTTGGAAATATATTGTTAGTGTTTTAATTGTGAATATTCATTGATAATTGCATTGCTGTTTTGCTATTACAAGCTGTAGGTCAATAGTAATATAGTCCTGAGTAGAATGGACTGAGTGATAAAATAATCCCTAGTAAATTTGCTGGAATGCTCTTCTGACTCATGTCAACATGACTGCTGTAGGATTTTATTTTTATCTATTAATTTTCAATAGATAAATTATTTTATTATCCTACTAATTTTAAAATTCAGCACCCCAATCCATTCCCCACTGATTAAAGTAGCTTTATGTAATTGGAGATTTGCTTCATGTCTACAAAGTTTTATGTTAGATATTTTAATACTTGTATAAATTTATATATGTAATGCATATATATCATGCTATAGTATAGGATAATAACCTCATCATCATGCCATGAATCCCTAGGCATATACAGAGAAACATGGCCAAGTTAAGTTGAGAGCTGTGAAACTGATCTTGTTAATTCAAAAGACAGTGGGTGCCTCTCTTCAGAATGTTTTTCACTCTTACTGGACATAAATCTCCTTTATTGCTTTATTAAAATGTATAAAATTGAGCTTTTTCTTCCTCAGATTAATGCTTATCTTTGCAAATATGAATATGTGACAAAACCATCCTTTCACCTCCTTTCTTTTTTATTTCACATGCACAGAACCTTCGTCAGTGGACACAGGAACATTTACTATTTATTCCCACTTATATGTTTCCTATGTCATAAGCTTAAAAAAGAACCAAAGAAAACAACAACAACAAACTGTGGGTATCTATGGTAGCTTTGGCAAACAGTCAAATGCCCACCCAGACATTCACACACTTCCCGTCTTTAGTGGGACAGGGGGAGAAAACAGAATAAGATTCATGGGTCAGTATAAAGACAGAGTTCATTTAACAATTACTATCATAGACAAAACAGGTTCAACTAGGGAAAATTAACTTTATTTATTTCCAATTAAAATAGATTTTAATTCCTAATTTGGGTAATTACAAATAAAAACAAACATTAAAACAACACCTTTCCCACCTCCTTTCCCAGGTTCAACTTTATTCCTTCATTCCAGATTCCCTATCATGTTTTTGGATGGGATAGGGTTAATTTTCTTCATAAAGGCTTTGTAAATGCTGTGCGTTGGATAGTGATGATAACACACTGACATTTTTAGCTGTTGCAGAGCAGTGCTTACACAGAGCCAAGGACTTTTCTACTTCTCATGGTGCCCTGCCAGTAGGAAGTCTGGGTGTGCCCATGAAGACATCTGTGTTGTAATACCATGTGATGTCATGCTCACCAATAAAGGCTGGGTGGAGTAAAGGAGGAGGAAGAAGGAGGACCTTTGCAGTGATGGTGTTTGTCTTCCCAAGAAACCATTATATGTGACGAGCCCTGCTTTCCTGGAAGTGGCTGAACACCTGCCTGCTGATGGGAAGTAGTGAATGATTCGATTGCCTGCACAGCTTTTGCTTTGCCTAGGAAAATGTCTTTATCTCAACCCTGTGTTCTCGCACTTTTACTTTTGTGATTCTGTCCCCTATCCTAGCTAGGAAAAGTGAGACAGCAGCTGTGTGGTGCATAGCTGCCTGCTGTGTTAAACCACAACATTCCCCCTACCCCCACGCCCACCAAGCAGCACCTGGGGGGGGGTTCACAAGTTATGGTCATTAATTAATGTTTATGATCATTACATCTTTGCTGCTGCTTCTTTCTTACACTTTTCCTCTGCTCTCAGGTGGGCTGTCAATGGGCCACTTTTCCCTAAGGAATATGTCTTCTTCGGTGTGTATGTTCCATGCGCTGCAGTGACTACCTACACTGGTGTCACGATGTGCATCCTCCTCTGACTTTGGTGTTCACCCTGCTGTTTCTCCACTCTTTTCTTACTTCTTCCTCTGTCTGTCTAGCATCTTGTACCCTTTCTTAACTGTTTCCCCTGAAGAGCCACCATCTTGCCTGCTGGGCCCAGCCATGCCTGGTGGTGGGGCCATTGGAGCTGGCTGGAACAAGCCGTGACTGGCCCAGGGGAGCCCCGGCCTCTCGTAACAAACAGTGCCGGCTGTGCAGAACCCCATCACCAGCACCTGGACACCTGCACCTGGTACAGTACCATTGCAACAGAGCACTAGGTTAAATGAGATATCAAAGTGTGTTGTTGTTTGCGGGGGGGGGAGGGTCATTGGTTTAGGTTTTCTTCTCTTTGTTTTGTTTCTCCATGTTCTCCATGTATAATTAAAATGTTTTTGTGCTGTGAGACAAAGTTGTTTTCTGTAGATCTTTCCTACAAATTAACTTGTCTCGCAAGAGTTTGTTGTTGTTGTTTTGGTTTTGGTTTTGTTTTTTTAAGAGCCAAGAATGAACATAACTCCTTATGTGGCATTCCTAGGTAATATAAGTAATATGCCTGTTGTTTAGAATATCAGTTTCAGAACTAAAAACAAATGAACAGAGAAAATAAGTTCATTTTAGGCATTAACGCACTTCAGATTGGTAAATTCCTTATTTCCTAGTTGTTGCTTTTCTGTCACATTCTAAATATACAAAAGATAAGGTAGGTTAGACTTTCAGTAAGGGATACTTCACGTGAAACAACTGTCCAGGTTCCTCAGCAGCACATAGTCAGTTCCATCACTCCCTTTAGTTTTGCCTGATAAAGAATCATAGAATCATAGAATCATAGAATATCCTGAGTTGGAAGGGACCCTTAAGGATCATCAAGTCCAACTCTTGATACCGCACAGGTCTACCCAAAAGTTCAGACCATGTGACTAAGTGCACAGTCCAATCTCTTCTTAAATTCAGACAGGCTCGGTGCAGTGACCACTTCCCTGGGGAGCCTGTTCCAGTGTGCAACCACCCTCTCTGTGAAGAACCCCCTCCTGATGTCGAGCCTAAATTTCCCCTGCCTCAGCTTAACCCCATTCCCGCGGGTCCTGTCACTGGTGTTAATGGAGAAAAGGTCTCCTGCCTCTCGACACCCCCTTACGAGGAAGTTGTAGACTGTGATGAGGTCTCCCCTCAGCCTCCTCTTCTCCAGGCTGAACAGGCCCAGTGACCTCAGCCGTTCCTCATACGTCTTCCCCTCCAGGCCTTTCACCATCTTTGTAGCCCTCCTCTGGACACTCTCCAACAGTTTCATGTCCTTTTTATACTGTGGTGCCCAGAACTGCACACAGTACTCGAGGTGAGGCCGCACCAGCGCAGAGTAGAGCGGGACAATCACCTCCCTTGACCTACTAGCGATGCCGTGCTTGATGCACCCCAGGACACGGTTGGCCCTCCTGGCCGCCAGGGCACACTGCTGGCTCATATTCAACTTGCTGTCAACCACAACCCCCAGATCCCTCTCTTCTAGGCTGCTCTCTAGCGTCACATCGCCCAGTCTGTACGTGCAGCCAGGGTTTCCCCGTCCCAGGTGCAGGACCCGGCACTTGCTCTTATTGAACTTCATGCGGTTGGTGATCGCCCAGCTCTCTAACCTATCCAGATCCCTCTGCAAGGCCTTTCCACCCTCATTCGAGTCAACAACTCCTCCAAGTTTGGTGTCATCAGCAAACTTGCTCAAAATACCTTCTATTCCTACATCCAGATCGTTTATAAAAATATTGAAAAGTACCGGCCCTAAAATGGAGCCTTGAGGGACACCACTGGTGACCGCCTGCCAGCCTGACGCAGCCCCATTTACCATAACCCTTTGGGCCCTGCCCGTTAGCCAATTGCTCACCCATCGTATGATGTTTTTATTTAGCTGTATGGTGGACATTTTGTCCAGTAGGATCCTATGGGAAACCGTGTCAAAAGCCTTGCTGAAGTCCAAAAAAATCACATCAGCTGGTTTCCCTTGGTCCATCATACGGGTGATCTTATCATAAAAGGAAATCAGGTTAGTTAGGCAGGACCTGCCCTTCACAAACCCATGCTGGCTGGGACCAATGACTGCTTTGTCCCCCAGGTGAGCCTCAATAAGTTCGAGAACCATCTTCTCCATGATTTTACCAGGCACTGACGTGAGACTGACAGGCCTGTAATTGCTAGGGTCTTCTTTCTGACCCTTCTTGTAAATCGGCACAACATTTGCCAGCTTCCAGTCTACCGGGACCTCTCCAAATTCCCAGGATCGTTGAAAAATAATTGAGAGAGGTTCCGCGATGACGTCCGCCAGCTCTTTCAGCACCCGGGGATGAATCCCATCCGGACCCATGGACTTGTAGGGATCCAGGTGGAGTAGCAAATCCCGCACACGTTCAGGGTCGGTTGGGAGTTTGTCATCCCCACCGTCCCAGTCCTCTAGCTCAGGGCACCCTGGGTCCCGAAGCCCATCATCGGCATTGAAGACAGAGGCGAAGAAGGCGTTAAGCGTCTCTGCTTTGCCTATGTCATTGTCTGTGAGGAGACCTTCCCTATCAAGGAGCGGCCCTATGTATTCTTTAGTTCTCCTTTTTCCATTCACATATCTGAAAAAGCCCTTTTTATTTTCTCTCACAGACACAGCCAGCTTCAACTCAAGGTGTGCTTTGGCCACACGAATTTTCTGCCTACAAACACGAACGGCATCCCTGTATTCTTTCCATGACACCTGGCCCTCCTTCCAGTAGCGAAACACTCTCTGTTTCCGCCTAATCTCCATTAGAATGTTCCTGGTCAGCCACGCCGGCCTCCTGCCCCGCCTGCCTGACTTGCGATATTTAGGAATTGCTTGATCTTGTGCTTCTAGGAGGCATCGCTTAAAGAATGACCAGCACTGGTGGACATCGAGGCCTTCAAGAGCAGTTTCCCAGGGGACCTTGCTGACTAGTTCCCTGAGCAGCCTGAAGTCCGCTTTCCCCATATCTAGGGATGAGGTTTTGGTGGCACTTTTCTTTCTGTCACCGTAAATTTTGAACTCAACCACTTCATGGTCGCTTTGACCAAGGCGGCCACCAATCACCACATCTCCCACCAGACCCTCTCTGTTTTCTAGCAACAGGTCGAGGAGGGCACCTTTCCTAGTTGGCTCCGTTAGCACCTGCACCAAGAAGTTATCATCTAGGTGCTTCATGAACCTCCTGGACTTGCTCGTGTCAGCCGTGTGGCACTCCCAGTTAACGTCTGGCAAGTTGAAGTCCCCCATAAGGACAAGGGGAGTTAATCTCGAGGCCTCTCTTAGTTCTGTAAAGAATAATTTATCGGCGCTATCGTCCTGGCCAGGCGGTCTGTAATAGACTCCCACAACGACATCCCCTTTATTCGTTCGTCCCTTGATCCTTACCCAGAGGCTCTCAACTTTGCCATCTCCGACCTGAAGTTCCACACAGTCCAGCCCCTGCTTCACATACATCGCCACCCCACCACCTCACCTACCCTGCCTGTCCCTCCTGAAGAGCCTGTAACCATCTATCGCAACACCCCAGTCACAGGACTCATCCCACCAGGTTTCGCTTATGCCGATGATATCGTAGTTGCAGGACTGGGCCAGGACTTCTAGCTCATCCATTTTATTCCTCATACTGCGTGCGTTCGTGTAGAAGCACTTCAGGTGCGTCTCCTTACACTCAGCACCTTGTGGATCTGCCCGAAGGACCTCACTGGCACCCAGCCCCTCTGATTCTAGCGTACCTTCCCTTAGGTCTTCACCGGCGTGCCTGGTTTTAGCCCCTTCCCCCTTCAACTCTAGTTTAAAGCCCTATCTATCAGCCCTGCCAACTCCTGACCAAAGATCCTTACCCCTCTCCGAGAGAGGCCCATCCCATCCGGTGCCATCAGGCCCTGTGTAGCATAGACCTTCCCGTGATCAAAGAACCCAAAGTTCTGCCGGTCACACCAGTCTCGAAGCCACGAGTTTATGTGAACAGCACGCCTTTCAGCTTCGATCCCCCCTATCGGAAGGACAGAGGCAAACACAACCTGCGCCCCTGATCCTCTAAGTAGTCGCCCCAAATCCCTAAAGTCCCTTTTGATCGCCTTCGGACTTCTCGTTGCTACTTCATCGCTACCAGCCTGAAAGACCAGTAGCGGGTAGTAGTCAGTGGGCCGTACCAGGCGCTGGACTTTCTTGGCGAAGTCTCTCACCCGAGCCCCAGGGAGGCAACAGACTTCTCTGCGGGTTGGGTCCGGTCGGCATATCGGTCCCTCTGTCCCTTTCAGAAGGGAGCCCCCCATAACAATAGCCCTTCTTTCTTTTTTGAAGGATGATGTGGCCATGCGGTGTGTAGGTCGCCTTGTCGTAGGCGCCCCCTCCAGCTGGGACGGGTTTTTATCTACTTTATCGTTTGGATTGTCTTGTTCTAGTCCTTCATATCGATTATTTAAGGGTAGATGAGAAGGTGAGGTGGGCAGAGAGAGGGCTCGCCTACCACCCCGAATAGGCACCTGCCTCCATTCCCCCCCTTGATCTAGGTCTCCTCCCGCTGCCTGGCAGGAGGAGGGAACCTCCGTCTTCTGCATAACAGGAGACGCCTGTGCTGTGGCAGGCTCATGAACCTGCCTCAGAGAGGGTAGAGTGCACCTCCACCAGTCAATTTCCATCTCCGATTCCCTGATGCTCCTGAGCCTGTTCACCTCCTCCCGGAGCACCGCTACCTGGCTGAGCAGTTCTTCAACCTGGGCACACCTCCCACAGGCATACCCACCACTGCTGTCGGAGACCGACAGAAGGCTGGGGCACACTCTGCAGCCCAGGACCTGGACGGCTGCGTGTTTCCCGGGTCCCTCCGTCTGAGTAGCCACCGTGGTGACCGTGGCTGGAGATGCCGCACGAGATGCGGAGGCCACGGTTTTCTGCCTGGTTGATACCATGGTCAGGTTCTACGCAAGCAGGTTACAAGCACGGAAGGGAGAGGTAGCTGCAGCAGATTGCCGATGGGTCCCCGCCCTTCCTGCCCGCCCTGCCCGCGCTCACTGCCTCGCTAACTGCCGCGTCACTCCTTGTTTGCCGGCCCTGTTCGCCGCGCTCCTGGTCGCTCGCGCTCCCTAAGGGCTGCCTTTGAACGGCCGGGGGGAGGAGCTGTCGCTGACGCTGCTGGCTCCGCCTACGCCTCGTCAGCCTCCCTCACGAGGGCTGCCGGTGCCTGGTGGCTCCCTCACGTAGGCTCGATGCCCGAAAAATAGCCCTGCCTGTCCCGATCCCGCGCTCCGCTGCAGCACGCGTCTGCCCCGGAGCCGGTCGCCTCGGCAAGTGAAAGAAATATTAGCTTAGCACATCACACTTGAAACTGAAATTATAGATTGCAAAGCAGCTGATGGAGGAAAGTGACTCTAAACACTTTCACACAAAATTGTTCACAAGAATTCATGGCAATTCATACGTAAGAAATAAAATCTGCTCTAACACAGCCAATAAGAGATACCTTTTATTTTAACTCTTCAAAAGTGTTTTTATTTTGTTATATGTCAAGTATCCACTGGGTAAATTAATATATAAAATCCTACCTTTATCAGTATTTGAAGACAAGTTTATCCTGAGGTTTACACCAAGTAAAGTGACTTCCATGCTGTATGACCTGTATTAACCTCTTCTGTCTTGCTCAGCTTTCCAGGTTTCCACAGAGGGGTCTTAAAAGATGATTTATTTTACCAGTAATTGTCTTCTTTTAACTTTCTAAAGATATAGGCAAAATAAGCTTTAAGTTATTACTATGTACTTATGAGACTCTGTAGTGGGAAAATTCAAATCACAAATACGTACACTTTGCCATGGTTTTCTCACTGTCTCAGTAGGGATAAAAACACAAATAATAGTAAACAAATACATTATTACTTCCAACTTGGGCTATATTAACTCATAAACCAATTTCATTTCCCTATTTATTTTGCCTGTTTAGTTACAGCCTAGTAACAGATATCACAGAACTAAAATCAAATGTGGTAAACGCATATATATATATATATATGTTATATATATATATGTAGTAGAAAAAAAGAATAAATCAGTTCTGCATTTGTTATTCAATTGGTTTTTCATAAAATATATATGTAAAGACAGAGGATGCTTTTGGAATAACAACAGCATGTACTATATGCTTTAGTACTTTCTCTACCCAGTCTTCAAAAACAGAAAGGTAAACATTTTCTCATTCTCCATATTGGGTTGCTCTATTAGTCTTTACAGATGAATTATCAACCCAAAATAAATGTTCTTAGAGCCTTCAGGTTCCAGCTCTGTGTTGACAAACTGTACTGGATATATTTATTAATTTAGAAAATCTAATTTGGACACCAAAAAACCACAGACAAAGTACAAGTGTTTCACATCTGAACACAAATACCTTACCTGGCTTCAAGAGGTTAGTCCTTTATTCCTAAAATCTATTAAGACACTGCAAAGTTTTTGTTTGTTTGCTGTTGTTTTTACTTTGACCTTAAGTGTCACATGCTGGTATGTCAAATGAAGTAATTCTGATCATGTGAAATTGGATCATGTCTCACATGCATCAACTTGATTGATTAAACCTGACAAGATGCATCAAAATGTGACACATATGCTTCAAAATCAGAAATAATGTGGGCTTCTGAAAACAATAGTGTTTGTTAATCATTTTTGAAAGATGTATTTTCCCTTGGGAATAAAAAAAAAATAAAAAATCTCAACAATGCCAAGAATTTCACTGCATCTTGAATATGATAATTAAACAGGTAAGAGAGAAACAGATATTTTTTTCTTTCTTTCAGGAAATACACTGACAAGTAAACTAGATGCATTTCATATTTTATTTCAGTGTTCAATAAGATTTTTAAATAATTTATTATCTTATAAACAAAGGAAATGGATTTATGACAGAAATAATCTTGAGACAAAATACTTTTCATGTCCCCTTTTAATATTGCTTCAATCATAAATCTTATAACATTGCATCACAGCATCCAGTAACATGCTAACAGGCTTCTTGTAACCCAGATACTGTCCAGTGAAGTCATGTTAGTCTGGTATTCACAAAATTCACAAAATCGTTCCCATTGAAGATGGGGAAGTGAATCTGTGTTTAGCAAAGGAGAAAATGAATTATACTTCAATTTAATATAAGCAGAAAGGGAAGGATTTGCTTATATGATAGTATTTTATAAGAATTACTATAAGCTAGGTTTTGTCGTCCTTGTTTCATTTCAGTAACGCCATGATTTATGATTCAGCTACCAAAATCCAAGAGATAACTTATGAAATACGATAATAATGAAATTGAATAAAATAGAATCTGACTTCAAAATCCTCAAATGGTTCATTTTCCTTTAGGATTTATTTCACCCCACATACATCTTTTCCTTTTACTTGAGTGGCTCTCCATAGTTCAGAATCACAGATGTTCACAGTAGAATTAAAAATAAGGGATGTTACTTTTACTTATTAAAAATAAGGGTGCAGTCTTTTATCAAATATGCGTTTAGGGACTTCTTTATGCTGTTTTAAATGAAGGCAGTGATTAAACCTCCAGCTTCTGTGACATGTAACCAAACCAGCAACATGGTGCCGGGATGCTTTCATATGTGGAAAACAATGTGGTTCTCATTGTGTATTTCTGTCAAGTCTATGATTTCCATGGAATTCTGAAAAGACCTCAATATAAATTCAATTCATGTTAAGGCTTTTAATGAAAAAATTAGAGAGAATAGAGGATTCATATTGTTTATTGAATAAGTATTTCTATATTTCTAAATCTCTGTATTCAGAGGTTTAGGACCTTAAAATAGTGTCCTTAAGACCTGTAATTAATTCATGGCATAACTTTTCCAGATACCAAAACTGTAAGATATGTAGATGATTTTGAAATGAGTTGTCTGCTGACAAAAATTACAATCTAAAGAGGCAGTGGTTGTATTTGGCAGGAAAGTTATCACTGTCACAGGATAAAGAGAAAAAAGAGGGAGTGAAAAAACATTACTGAAAGCTAAGGAAAACACAGCTTTTCTGTCAAGGCTTTTCTGCTGGCATCTTTCCTTTAAGTATATGCCCTAGAGCATTTTATTCTTAACAGTATTTCATTATTTCACTTGCTTAGATTCTGTAGCACAAATTTAACTCAACCAATACTGGTAGCCAAACAGTTATTTTTAAACTCTTTGAAAGTTTGTAGAAACTATAGTGACTATTTGAGACATATTGCCATGAATGAGGTCTGAGTTGGGTGCTGTCATAACTCCCTCTTCTTCAGCAGTACAATTGAACAAAGAATAGACGGATGAGAAAGTGGTCAAGATTCAAGGATAGACAACAGTTGTGTTGGATGCAGGAGCCCAGGTGTTGGCAGCAGGGGACTGTAGGAGTGGCCTCTGTGAGGAGAGGCCAGGACTGCCCCGTGCTGGACACAGCCTGTTCCAGACAGCTCCAACAGCCTTACCGCAGGGCATGGCTGGGACCATCTGCCAAGATGGCAGCACCTAGGGAATGTGTGTTTAAGAAGGAGTTAAAAATGGTGTGCACAAGATGAAAAGGACTGAGAAAAATGTGAGGGAAACAACCCTGCAGACTCCAAGGTTGGAGAAGGAGTATTCCCAAAGGAACTTTAGCACACATTCCCCTTGTGCCACTTGAGGGTAGGGAAAGGGTAGTAGAGGAGTTGGGAATGAAGGAGTGAACTTAAGCCTGGGAAAGAGGGGAGGAAAGTACTTGGTTTAATATTTTTGACTTTTTGTTTCACGCTAACTAAATAAGTAATTGCATTTTAATTGGCAATAAATTAATTTTCACTGTGAGGGTAGTTGGGCAATGGAACAGGCTCTCCAGGGAAGTTGTCACAGCACTGTGTCTGTTGGAGTTCAAGAAGCATTTGACCAGTGCTCAAACATGGTTTGATTTTTTTGGGTGATCCTGTGTGGAGCCAGGAGTTGGACTCAACGATCTTTGTGGATCCTTTCCAACTTTGGATTTGGGAGCTGATCAGGTAGAATACAAAGTGTATTAAGTCAGAACCAATATGTCTAATAGTCTAATGTTAAACAAAGGAAAGTGGAAAATGCTTTGTTCAAGATGTGTTTTTGTTTTTTTTTTGAATTTTTTTCTTCTTTTTTGTAACAATTCTGAAGTGAGTAGCTCTTCACAGGAAGAGTGATGTAGGATGGCACTGGTAAACAGATCAGGAACAGAAAATGGTGCCATTGCAATATCCAGGTGGAATTTATCTCATCATATTTAAAAATTTAGAAGGTAGTTTTAACTTCTAAGCTAACTGTCTAGACTTTAGAGTCAATGTAGAAAAACAAAGAAACAAGCAAACAAAAAAAAAAAAAAAAAAAACAAAGAAACAAGCAAACAAAAAAAACACCACCAAAAAAAATAATCTAGTGCAGATGTATACATTATTAACAACCTAAGTAAAATTCAAATCCTGTCCTTGCACTCCACATTGTAAGGGTACACTTGGATAATACGTAATCTATGCCTAAAGATTAGTCAAGGTCAACTGACTGGATTTAACATATTGATTAAGCGTGGAGGCTGACAATTTTAAGGAAATATTTGTCCTCTGATGTTATTTTCTCATTTCCTTAAGCTTTCTTTGTGAAGCCTGTCCCTTCAAGCAAGTGAATATGATCTTCTTTGCAATCCTCATGTAGATAAAGACATCAAATATGTGAAATTTTAGCTTATAACAGGAGTTCAAAGCATACTATTTGAGGAGCTAAGAGTTAAAAGTGATACTGTACAAAAGAAGCAAAGAATATTAGTACAGAAGTCAACAGATACCTCAGAGAGAGACAAGCAGTCTAGTATTTAGCAGAAATTTTTGAGGTGATAAAACTGTTCTTTCAAATACAATTAGAAAGAGAGAAGTGCCATGCATTTTGTTTTAATTCTAGGGTGAGTATGCTAAACACCAATATATAAGAAACAAGACTATCACTGCATCACAAACTTCAAGGGCTTACATCATTGATTACTAAATCAATCTTCTTAGGATACTGAAATGCCACAAAGCCTGTTTTCTCCATTTCAGATGCCCTTAGGCAAAGATAGGTGCTTGTTTGCCATTTATGTGCATCCTTAATTCCAAAGAATACAAACTTCTCCAAGTACTTCTGCTCTTATGTTACTATTTCAGTCCTGTTTAACCTATTTTAGCACATCATAGTCCTAATCTGTTGTGAAATCTTGGACAAAGGATTTATTCTTTGTAAGTATTTATTTTCCTCTCTCTTTCCCTTATGCTTAAAAATCAATCTTATGCTATAGATGTTGGTTTGTAAGTTACTTTGAAGGCTGTAGTTGCTGAATTTTGGCGTACATTGTAGTGCATTTATCAGACTACAACTCTAATATGACTTCTGGAGATGGTATCCCTTTATATGTCATTATTAACTGCTGTAACACCTAATTATTATTATTATTATTATTATTATTATTACTTAAAAAATCTCCTACTTTGATGCTTGAGTGGCCAATAATATAAAGTAATTCTAAAATAATGTTTTTATATATAATTAACCTTTTAAAACAATCTTCAATCACAGAATCACGGAATGGCTGAGGTTGGAAAGGACCTCTGAAAATCATCTAGTCCAACCCCCCTGCCAAGCAGGATCACCTAAAGCACGTTGTGCAGGACGGCATCCAGGCAGGTTTTGAATATCTCCAGAGAAGGAGACTCCACAACCTTTCTGGGCAACCTTTTCCAGTGCTCTGTCACTCTCACTGTAGTCACAAAGAAGTGCCCCTTCATATTCAGCCGGAACTTCCTGTGCCTTAGTTTGTGCCTATTGCCTGTTGTCCTGTTGCTTGGCACAACTGAAGAGTATGGCCCCATCCTCTTGACACCCTCCGCTCAGGTATTTGTACACATTGATGATACACATCCCCTCACTCTTCTCTTTTCCAGCTAAACAGACCCAGTCCTTTCAGCCTGCCCTGGTATGACAGGTACTTCAGTACTCTAATCATCTTTGTAGCTCTCCTCTGGACTTGCTCTAGGAGCTCTATGTCCCTCTTGTACTGGGGAGCTCGGAACTGGACACAACACTCCAGGTGTGGCCTCACCAGGGCTGAGTAGAGGGGGAGGATCACCTTCCTTGATCTGCTGGCAACACTTTACCAAATGCACCCCAGGATACTGTTGGCCTTCTTGGCCACAAGGGCACACAAGGGCACATTGCTGACTCATGGTCAACCTGCTGTCCACCTGGACTCCCACGTCCCTCTCTGCAGATAAATTCAATACTAATTTCATACTTCTGTCAACATATTTTTAACAGACAGTTGTAGGACTACAGGATATATATCACTATGACAAATCTTATTCCTGGAGGAAACAAAAAAGCAAACCTAGCCTTCAAGACACCAACACCCTTTAAGTATTTTCCATGTCATCCTATTTTGGAAAGACTGGACTGGGTAGAAATTTGGTGTCCTTCTTTCCTCTCATATTTCCTTCTAGTTGTAGTTGTTGTTTTACCTTGAGGGGAAAATACTTGCTCCTGCTAGAATAATTTTCTTTACATTTGAGGGCCAGATGTCTATAAGGGATTATTTCTCAACCCCCTGTGGGTTAAGTACATGCAAACATGTTGCTTTATTAGCTTGGCAGTCCTTATAAGGGTGTTGTGAAGCAATGGGCTATAGCTCGTATAGCAGCAGGGGAATCATTAGAAAACATGAAGCACTCAAGAGTCCTGCCTCTCTTGGGTCTATTCCTCAGACAAGCAACAGTGTTAATTCTCTTTTGACATTGTCCCAGTGAACTGATCCTTTTTGGACCATGACAAAAGAAGATGGTTCTCCAGATGCTGCCTGTGAAATTTTACTTAAGATGTAGAATTGCCTTTGACTTCAGTGTTAGCCTTTTACGTATCTTTAATTGGCACTATCTCAGACCAGACACAGTTTTATTTCCCCTGAACTATGCTAAATAGGTGTAAGATTTTGAAAGTATTATGTTTTTAAAGAATCTTTAAATTATAGGCCTTATACTTCATGTACCATCCTTCCCTATTGCACACTTATTAAAAAAAAAAAAAAAGTTGAAAAGAGAACACATATCAATGTTGTCAGTGCTTTTTAAGTCATGTATTTTGACATATGCATAGTTGCTATTGAAATATTTCTGAGATTTGGTCTTCCTTCCCAAGCCCTTCTTTTAGCAAGCCTTAAAGTTTATAAACCTCCCATGCAAATACCTTAGGTATGCCCTAAATCTCTCTCTCACTGATTCTTGAATTAATTTTAAAACCACTTCCATCCAGATTTGCTGATCATTACATGTAGCTCTTTTTCAAGAATGATAAACATGAAAATGGGTCTGTATTTTAAGTTTTATCTAAGTAAAACCCCAAAAGTTAACTGTATATCTTTAGGTAAAAGGATGTGCACAGTTTTTCTTGAGCCAGTGAATTGACTTTAGGCAGGTTTTTGAGGTGGCATGTGGCAGTGCACTCCTGTTGGGCCCCCTAACTTGACGTTTTACCTGTAACTATGCTCAGGCAATAACCGTCAGTGGCAGCCATGATAAATGTGTCTGGTCATCATAGCTGAACCAGACTCCAGGTTGATTCAGGGGAAATAGATCCAAGGTCTCACGGAGCATGCACCAACAAAATATGGCTGGTATGCAAATATGACTAGTAGTCATCTTACCCCATAAATAGGGGACAGCCCAAAGCCCATTGAGCATTCTTGTACTGCAGCAAGCTGCATGTCAGGATCTTCCCCTTGAGCAGGAACACCTCTCAAGGTACTCCTCAAGGTAGAGAGATTCCTTACCAGAGACAGATACTTAGTAAGTGACTAAGAGCTAGCTTGTTGAAACCTTTCAATTTGCTAAACGTACTGAAACTTTGTAGTCATAGCTAAGTGATATAAAGGATTGATTGTGCATATAATCCTTTAGGCATAAACCCTTAAGTGTGGGATTGGGATAGGATTTAGTTGTGGCTAGACTCCTCAGAGTTTGTATGGCAAAAGGGATACTATTCTGAACCTCATGACTCAACGTAAGGGTCTCCTTGACATTTTTGGTCTGACTCTGTCCTCTGTGCAGTAAATAATGAAGTGACCTTGCCGTCACGCATCTTCTTAATGCCACATTTACCCTTAGAAATTAAAATCTAAATGTTACATTTCTGTCTCATTCACAGGTGAGCCCTGCTAAATCACTATTTTCATCAATAAATATATTGATATGAATCACAAAGTTATTCACCCCCCTCTCTTTGGCATGGGTGGAACTGTACTTGGAGTTCTGCACTCACTTTTGGGCTCACATGTGCCAGAAAGACTGAATATACTGGAGCAAATCCATCAAAGGTCACCCAGGTGGTCAGGGAGCTGGAATACATGACATAAGGAGAAGCTAAGAGAGCAGGTCCTGTTCTATGTTAAGAAAAGCAAACCAAGGAGAGGCCTTACTGCTGTCTATAACTTCCTAATGGTAGAGCAGAGAAAAGACAGCGCTTGATTCTTTCAGAGATCTACAGAGAAAGGATGAGGGGCAATGGTGACAACTCAGCATAAGGAAATAAATTTTTAACCTAAAGATGATTAAACACTCAATGGGTTGCCCAGGGAGTCTGTACAATCTCTGTCCTTGGAGATAGTTAAAATATCCTAGACATCTTGTTCTAAATGGATGGGATTTGAGTAGGATGTTGGATAAGATGACCATCTGGAGGTCTCTTCCACCGAACATGATTCTATGTGTCTATGATCCATGTGATTTGTTCACACAAAAATTTATCACTGAAATGCAGCAAAATACTCTCAGTGGAGACCAAACATTGCCCTATAATCTGTAATCTGCCCTATAACGTAGTTTTCATACAGACCATCAGTTCATGATGCCATATAAATTTATTCAAAAAGAGGGAATAAACAAGAACTGAGTCTGATGGATTATCTTCTCCAACAAAAACTTATTTCCCTTTTAAGAATGTAGGTAGCATCACTGTAGGAGAGGTAGGGTAAACAATTAAAAAACAAACAAAAAGAAGCAACCAAAACCCCTTGTTAACTAATACCGAACTGAGACATTGGATGAGATAGTTTTATTCCTACAGGAATGGTATAATAGTTCTGTAACTTCGTTACCACGTTATCATATTGTGGAATGGCTTCACACTAGCAGTGTTGACAATAGAGGCAAGATACTGGTATGAGTAGTACATGTGGATTACTTCCTAGCTTTAACCATGAAGTTACCTCTGCTGTTTTCCCACATCCAATGAGTACTGCTTACCCTGAATGAAACACTACATTTGTTAATGTCATTCTTAATGACTCTGAATCAGTTCCTGTTTTCAACAGTAGTATGTAATCCTCTTTCTTTTTAAAACTTTTTTGCACTAATCAGTTTTTTTTCCAATAATCATTTTTTTCTAATATCAAGCAAATTTTGCATCTCCTGATTTGCCATTAGCAATAGACTAGAGGAGAAAAGGTGCTTCCAAGAACAAATGATGCAAAGTTTAAAATAAACATGTTTTCTGTCATTTACAAGACCATTTGAACCAAGAGAGTTCTCCTTTTTTTTGGTTATAAGAGCCAATATGACACACACACACATACACACACACAAATGTTATAAATATTCTTGCTTTGAAGATAACTTTATCTCAGTGTCCTACAATTTGTAAGTAAAGACCCAAGATTTTAGAGGCACTGTTCAGTAATGCTTGTTTAGAGAATAAGCATTTATAGAACACTGAATATAGCCTGGCTAAACAAAGTTAATACACTGACAGCTGATAAAACAACTAGAGTCACAGAGCTCTATTTTGGTGAAGCTTGCTCTAATCAGTGGGTCTTTCAGTGCATTCAAAATAGTAAGAGAAAGATTCATCACCTAACTCTTGAATTATGTTATCATTTCCTTATATACTAATGTAACCATCTTATCAGAGTTGTGATTCTTTTTCCTAATCGGAGCAACTGTTCTTTTCCTTGGTATATAATGGATTCTATCTTGGACTGCTAAACTGAAAAGTTAATTTAACTAAGCAGTAATGATTAATCTGTTAACTAAGCCATGATCTTTCTGTTTCACTTCCATATTGGCTGAGCTCAATTCTTTAACGTTATAACAGTTTGAAATAATGACTGCCAAACCAGATCAGACCAAAGATTCATTACAGTAACAACATCCAACAACAGATGCCTAAGGAAGAATAAAAGAAAAAGAACAAGAATAAAGTGGTTCAGTGGCTTGTGAGGATCTCTCAGCCAGAGACTGTGACTTTGTATTAATAACTCTTGAAAGATTATTCTTCCAGGAACTTCTTTGATTGTTTTTTGGACTTTAGTGAACATTAAGTTTCTGCAGCATCCCCTGGGAAAGTTCCACAGTATGGCAAAGTTAATACAAGGAACAAAATGTCTGAGCTTTCCTAACATATACGTTCCACCACCCTACCACTAATTCTTAGATAGGCCTGCATATCTATCAAATGAATTCTAGATCTGAATCCTACTGCAGACCTTTAGCTGTTGATTCACAGGCACCAGTGAATTGCAATATATAAAAGAGCTGGAGAGAGTAAAAAACAAGTAATTGAATTGCTAAAATGGAAAAATCAATACCTGTTTTTTTTTTGTTGATGTTATTTGTTTGTTTGATTGATTGATTATTTGTTTGTTTGTTTTTTCCTTTCAAATTTATTAACCAGTATCTTCAGGTATGTCCTGTTAACTGGTGAAATAGAGTCAAAGATTAACGTTTACATTTAACATCTGAAATTAATATCATGCTGAATCTTGACTCCAGTTCAACCAGCTAAGTGATTAATTGCATTATGTCATAGAATCATCAAATCATTTAGATTGGAAGAGACATTCAAGATCAAGTCCAACCACCAACCTGACCTACTGAGTCCCATCACTAAACCACATCCTTAGTGCAATTCCCATACGTCTCTTGAATACTTCCTGGGATGGGGACTTTATCACTTTCTCAGGCAGCCCATTCCAATGCTTGACCACCCTCTCTGTTAAGAAATTCTTCCTAATATCCAATTTAAACCTCCCCTGGCACAACAAGAGGCTGTTTCTTTGTGTCCTATCACTTGCCACCTAGGAAAAGAGACTGACACCCTTCTTACTGCAGCGTTCTTTCACATAGTTACGGACAGTGATGACTTCTTCCCTCAGCCTCCTCTTTTCTAGGCTAAACAAATCCAGTTCCCCCAGTCGCTCCTCATAACACTTGTTTTCTAGTCCCTTCACCAGCTTCATTGCTCTTCTCTACACACACTCAACCAATTCAAAGTCTTTCTTGTAGTGAGAGGCCCCAAACTGAACACAATATTCGAGGTGCAGTCTCACCAGTGCGGCTTACAAGGGGACAATCACTTCCTTAGTCCTGCTGGCCGTGCTATTTCTGATGCAGGCCAGGATGCCATTGACCTTCCTGGCCACCTTGGCACAGTGCTGACTCATGTTCAGCTGGCTGTTGACGAGCACCCTCATGTCCTTTTCTGCTGGGTAAATTTCCAGCCACTCTTCCCCAAGCCTATACTGCTGCATGATGCTGTTATGACCCAGGTGCAAGACCCAGCACTTAGCATTGTTAAATGTCAAGCATTTGGACTTCTCCCATCAATCTACCCTATCAGATCCCTCTGCAAAGCCTTCCTACCCTCAAGCAGAGCAACAATACTTCTTAACTTGGTATCATCCACAAACTTACTGAGGGGGTACTTGATCCCCTCATCCAGATTATTGATAAAAATGTTAAACAAAACTGGCCGCAGTACTGAGCCCTGTGAGATGGCCAGCTGCCAATTTTATTGAACTTAATTAACTGTGGCTCTTTGAGCCCAGCCATCCAGCCATTTCTTCATAGACCAAGCCATATACTTGTCCAAGTCAAGAACAGTCAGATTCTCCATTAGAATATTGTGAGGAACCATGTCAAACACTTTACTAAAATCCAGGTAGCCATCATCCACAGCCTCTCCCTCATCTGCTAAGTGGATCATCTTGTAAGAAGGAGATGAGGTTAGTCAGGCATATCAGATCATGTGAGAGCTACAGTAAAGTAGAAGGCAGAAAATTCAGTGTTTTGGTCTACATAGGATTTTGACTTGGTAAAATACAACTTCAGCACCGATGTCCTCTCCATTGCTGATGTTTATTACTAAACTTACACTTAATTACGTTGCTGTAACAGATACAGTATTTCCTACTTATTTTGCGTTCAGTGTTGCCACACTTATTCATCAGAAGCATCTGTGTTACTTAATAAAGTAACCTTACATTTCCATAGATAATAATTTGCTGTAATCAGAAAGAGTAACATAGTTACTGTTTTAAGGTAAAGTATTTAGAATATTTAAATGTGTGATGTAGAGAGATTATTTATGGTTCAATCACTTTTCTGGAAATAAAGGCATATTTAAAGATTGACTAGAAATGTCTCTAACAATTTAAAGTTTTATTGAAATCTAGGAAAATAAAAGTGTAATTTTCTACCCTTAACCCTCTTCTTAATATCAAATGGAAAGAAAAGGAAGGAGAAAGATATTGCTTCCTTGGGATCAGCTTCTGAATTACTAAATCTTACAATATTCTTCCTGGTTTACACTGGTTAATAATCCGATTTTGACATTACAAGTTTACCTAATGTTGCAGTGCCTTGGGACCTTTCTGGGATTACTTTGGTCTGAGATGATTTTAGCTTGTTTTAGCTGTGATTTTCTACAGATAGGGTGCCTAGGTTATTTTAGTTTAGCCCTGTGAGTATTGTGTACAGTACAAACCTGTGCAGTCCTGTACATAATATAGATTTGGATATGGATTTGGGCTAGGGGAGACAGTTGTGTAACTGCTCCTGATAACTACAGCAGCTACTACTAGACTGGTAGGAATAATACTAACATTCGTAGTCCAAGTTTTCTTTATATAATGACCTCATTAATAATGTCCTTAAAACTTTTATAGAAGAAGAATCATTAATATCAATCTCTTTTATTTGTTGTTATATTAATCCTTCCAATCAATGTCTGTCTGAGCCTGCAGGTCAGCATCTCAAACTTGACTGACTTGCTGGGGACATCTGGCATTCAGTAGATGTATTCCCAGGACTTCCACTACAACAGGTAAGGGGATGGTCATTTGACCACTAGGAACCATTATAACAAACTAAAGCTAAAAACATCCCAGACCTATGATGTCCCAGACAAATTTAAGAAAAGGCCTTGAGAAATAATGCTAAAAATCATATTTACTGGAGTATATCACAGTATTGTACTCTTCAAAGAATCGTTACTCTGATGAGTAACTGTAACTCTCCCTTATTCTGCTTGATGAAAAAAGCAATTGTGAACATTAGGACCCAGAGGAGAGCCGAAAGGGTGAGCAAAACACTAAAGAAAAGGGGTACATGCCAGAAAGTTAATGTACAACAGTCTTTTGATAATTTTCTATAATAATTAGGCAATATGAACTATCACTGTAACTGTGCCAAGAACAATAACTTGTATTTTGATAAGACAATTAGCTTTAATGAGACTAATATTAAGCTCTTGTCTTTTGTAAGTCTTTGCACCCATACTAAAATGTTGGATATAACATTTACTGCATATGTCTAAAAACAGAATGTTGCTCAAGGCTCAGAAAGGCCAGCTTCTCATCTCTAACCTTTGTATGCAAGCCTTATACCTTAGGGCTGACTTTGAGTATTAAAAGATACTTCTGTGCTATGGTTTGTTGCTAATGTTCAGGCTTGAATCCTCAGTATCCTGTATCGTAAAGGTGCTTTGTCCATACTGCCAATAGGAAGGTCTGCACCTAAGTTTCTGTCTCAGGTGAATGGTAGTTTGTCCTGAGTTGTGTAAAAGTTTGACTTAAAATGTGCACATAGATAATCAAATTTAAACTTTAGCTAAAAACTATAGATCAGAAAACCACAAAGGTAGTGATTTCATGTAGACATTCAGTCCCTGTCTTCTGAATCTCTAATTCCAGAAGGCATTTAGAATCAATAGTAAATGTTTTAAAACACAGAGGTCTCTAGATGCCCAGTTAGAACTGCTTTATTCTTGAGAAATAGATGCCCATTTTACAGTCAGACTACCATTGGATATAAACAGAAGATACCTAGGGAACAGTGATAGGAACCACGACTTTCTCCTCTCACACATGAATGGATGAGAAGTTATCCTAACAGAAAAACAAGCAAACAAACATAAAAAACCTGCACGTTGGTTTCCACCAAATAAACTAGTGTTTGTTCTCTGACACTGGGCAGAATCTAATGCTGTGGGGAGAGTATACAAAACAATAAATGTATAGAATGATCATCATTTCTGTGGTACAATTTCTGTGCTGTCAAGTAGTCAAGAAGTGTTGTGACCCTAATGTTGCACCTGAACAACCATGTGAGCTTACTTTTACTTGCTCTCAGTTCAGCATCACACATTTGCTTTTCTGCCTGCATAGTAGACTAGCTTCTAGAAATAATATACTCCATACCTTTGTAAATTGGGTTCTATTATGCAAAATAGAAATCTATCTATTCTATCTATCTATAATATATCTATGTCAGGGGAAGGTCAGTTAATTTGTTGGTTATTTTGCTGAAGACTAGGTTCAAAACCAGCTTATTGGTCTGAATACTGACTGGAGAGCTGCAGCAACTGTGAAACATATGAAACTCCCATTCAGACATACAGATAACTTACAAAATGTATTTGAATAAAGGTATTATGATTCAGCTGAAATCTTTTTAAAGATCGTTATTTTAAATCAGGTTCCTAATTAAGGTTCTCTGTGTCATCCTCTGAATGCTACTTGGTACTTGGCTGTCTTCAGCAGATAAGATGTATTATTGAAGCACTGTCAGTCACTAGTAGAAGGATAAGTATATAATTTTGAAAAGGCTTCCCCCCCCCCCCCCCCCCCCCATCTGTGTGTGTAATTGAGTGATATTATTACCCCTGGAAGTATTTACTAAAAAGAATGGTTATTTTTAGAATATGATTCAATGCAGGAAACATGGCATCAGAAGCAAATCTGATATTTTTTTTTTTTTTTTGATTCAGATTCTGACAAATGAGTCTTACAGAAAAACACTATGGAGCATTTACTTCCTTTTAAAAGGTTAAAGATTTTTAAACTATTAATATTTTTTTCCCTTTAGATTTTCAAGAAATAAAATGTTTATATTTTAAATACATTATTTTGCAAATTGAGAAATTAAATAAACAACAACAATAACAATAAAATCAGAATGACGAACAGATACAGTGTTTCAGAAAATAAAATAAGTAAAATAAATGACAAGAATTAATAAGGAGAAACATCCATGAGGTGAACCAGTATACAGAACAAAGTGCTATGAAGCTAGTGAAAGTATGCATATTTTAGAAATTTGATTGTACTAGGAAAATTCCCTGGCATCAGAATTTTCTATATTGTGGTGGTATTAGAATGGTTCCTGACATGATCAGCACTGCGAGACATGGTTATTAACCTATGATGGCACAAACATTTGTTCTTGGACCATGGACTGGGAAATAGTCTAAAGCTTCATATTGATATTTTTCTAAGATTTTAAACCGGTACTAGATATGTGATAAATTTAAAAAGTCATTTCAGAATTTGATACTTTATTTTATTTTGCAACTTTGAGGAAGCAAGTGACCATATCTTTGTATCTTAATCAGGCAAGTGGTTTCTCAATATCTGATTACATAATTACATAAGGTTTATTGGCTCAAACCATTTTTTTTTTTCAAACTGTTATCTGGCTAAAATGTCATTTAATATTCTCTAAATTTAAAAAGAAAATGTAATTTGGAAGCATGCTTTTTGTTAGAGCATTAGTGTACTTTTCTACCTTGTTTTACAACTGGGAGAAAAAAAGGGAAGAAAAACAAACTGACACTATAGCAGCTTCAAGACATAACTTTATAATTTCTACGAATTTAAGAATATAGTTGGACACTGAAAAAAGGTACCAAATGCTAACAACATTCTTAGAAACTGAATTATGATTTTTTCTAAACTCATTTAAGTTATAAACTTTTATTGAGTTTCTATTTGTTGTACTTATTCTGCCTTTTTGTCCTTTGAGAACCTGTCTGTGCTTTGCAAAACTGTCATTTCCCTCAGCTTCAGCTGGATGCAGTCAGAATAGTGACAGATGATTTTAAAAGAATAGATTTCTATGACAAATAGTGCTTTAAAACTTTCAAAATAATTTTATTAAATTGGAGGTATGTTTAATAAATTATAGGTTGTTAATTCCCTTAATCCCTCCTCCTTTCTTTGTGCTGGATATTGATGCTGCGGCCTAACGATGTTTTTATTTGTTGTGCTCAGTTTACTATAAGGTGCTGGAAGCCTTGGGGGATAAAGCGTATGGAGGAAAACAGTAAATTACGTATGATCTTTGTGATCCAACACATCTATTATATTTGGCTGTGCTCCATATCAATGCAAAGAATGAATCTATTCTGTCAGTTATGAAAAAAAAATAATCTAGGAACTATAATTTATTTCTTTTTTATCAACAGCTGTTTCTCCTTTGATTTACTTCATTTCATGTTATTTTCCTTCTCAGTTTGCAACTGGCCTGCATTTTGACTTTGTAACATCTAATTTAAGTCTCGGAAATCTGAACTGCATTTGGTCATAGGTAGACAATAAGCAGGTAGCAGCTGAATAAAGTTATGCTCTAAACTGGTGGACAGTGATACAGGGAAAGGCTCTAACATGATAATCAGACTGAATAAGGCCAACTTAAAACCAGTAACAGAGTAAATGGTATGTTAGGATAATAGGATGCTGACAGGATAGATGCCCTGCAGCTAAATCTCTCTTCTATTCCTGGAAGATTTTGTAATGGAGAATTAAGCATTGTCTACCCCAGGCTTACTCAGTCAGAATGTATTTCTGCAGATGAAACTGCTGATATAGGTGGAGGGATAAGTCTTATAAAGCCTCACTGCTTGCAGGCATGAGGTACACTGAGCAGGCAGGGTCAGCGCTGTATCCTCTAGACAGCAACAAATAGATAAGATTATGTAGGTATAGAACAATAGTTGATAGAGAAATAAGTCAAGCATTATACTGTAGGGTCTGGTGTTACTTTTTAGAAATGAGTCCCTTAGGGGTCTGCAAGGAAAAACATCAATGTGCAAAACTGCTAAATCTTTGGAAAGCATTGTACAATGGAAAAATACACACAGGAAAAAAAAAAAAAGGTAGCTGGTAGATTCATTACTATACAAGAGCTCACTCAGTAATAACAAGGCTAATAATAAACAGAAGACAAGTAAATGGCAAATCAGCAAAAGCAATCAGTAAGGATGACACGGTTTTAAAATGTACTGTATGCAGCTCACACAGACAAGCCAAAAATTGCCCTCTCCAGGCAAAACATATTTTAGAAGTTTCAATATAGAAACAGGATTATAACTAGTCTTCTATTGTACAACAGGTAGGATTCAATGATTCAGCTAATCTTGTAACTGAAAATTTTCTATTTGGTTGTCAACAAGCTGGAAATTAATAAGGATTTATTTTAAAAAAATGAAAGAAATAAAAATATTAATATTATTTTACCCTAATTTAACTTTATTGTTTGCAAGAAGTAATATTACAGTTTTTAAGTAAGCAGTTCCATGAATGCTGAAACTAATGATGTGTGATTTTATGGATTAGCAATTATCTAGCGATTAGCTTTGTGTCTAAGAAGGTGCAAATAGTAACTTGTTACTACAATGGAGCTAATTTTAAGAGGTCTCTCCTCTTGGTTCTTTGTTGTCTAGTAATGATTATGTCTAGTAGTGATTGTGACAACCATATCCTGGGCTGCATTAAGCAGAGTTGTAGTGCTTTTACACAGATGAACTCCATCACAGCTACCCTCTCACTCACTCTTCTCAAAGAAAAAAGGGGAGAAAATATGATGGAAAGGGTTCAAGGGCTGAGATCAGGACAGGGAAATCACTTACTGATTATAATCATGGGCAAAATAGGCTCAGCATAGGCAGATTAATATGATTTATTGCCTATCAATAGCAGACCAGAACAGTGAGAAACCAAAAAGCAAACTAAAAACACCTTCCCACAGTCCACACTCTTCTATGTCCATCTCCCTCTGTCATGGGAAGCAGCGCAGGGAAATGGGAAATGGGGGCTGTGGTCAGTCCCTAACGCTTCATCTCCACCGCTCCTTCACGGTCACTCTCTGCCCCTGCTCCAACATGGTGTCCCTCCCATGGGATGCCATCCTTCCCGAAGTGATCCTGCATGGGCTTCCGACAGGCAGCAGCTCTTCAAGAACTGCTCCAGCATGGGTCCGTACCACGGGGTCCATCCGTCAGGAACAAACTGCTCCAGCACAGGTCCCCCATGGGCAGCGGCTCCCCCCAGACCCCATGCTCCTTCGTGGGCTCCTCTCCACGGGCTGCAGCTCCAGCCCGGGGCCTGCTCCTGCGGGGGCTCTCCATGGGCCGCAGTCTCCTCCAGGCCACATCCACCTGCTCCACCAGGGGCTCCTCCACGGGCTGCAGCGTGGAGATCTGCTCCATGTGGGACCCATGGGCTGCAGGGGGACAGCCTGCTCCACCAGGGGCTCTCCACAGGCTGCAAGTGAACTTCTGCTCTGGTGTCTGGAACACCTCCTGCCCTCCTTCTTTACTGACCTTGGTGTCTTCAGGGCTGGGTCTCACTCCTCGCTCTCCCAGAGGCTGTTGCACAGCATATTTTTTTTTCCCTTTCTTAAATATGATGTCACAGAGGCACAAACAATGTTGCTTATTGGCTCAGCTCTGGCCAGCGGCGGGTCCCTTTGGAGTTGGCTGGAGCTGGCTCTTATCAAACATGGGGCAGCTTCTGGGCTTTTGTCACAGAGGTCACCCCTGCAGCCCCCTGCTACCAAGCCCCTTGTGACATAAACTCAATACAAAAGTGTAGTTAGCATGTCAGGGGAGGTGATTGTCTCACTCTACTCTGCGTTGACATGGCCTCAGCTTGAGCACTGTTTGCAGTTTGGGGCACAATAATGTAAGATGGACATAAAACTATTGGGGACTGTCCAAAAAATGGCTACAAAGATGTTGAAGAGTCTAGAAGGAAAGACATATGAGGACTGGCTGAGGTCATTTGGATTGTTTAGCCTAGAGGAGATGAGACTGAGGGGAGGCCTCATGGTGGCCTGCAGCTTCTTCATGAGGGGAGCAGAGGGGCAGGCATTAAAAAAGGAAACTGATTACATCAGATAAATTTAACCTTTTATGAACTGTTAACATCTGTATCTAACCAAAAGCATTTAGCCTTAAGTTTTTTTTCAAACTATGCTGACTTCAGTAGGTGTTAGGCTTGATACAGTTATCCTCCATGGTTGTACAGAAAGATCCTTTTAATGAGATGTGGCATGGACAAAAACAATTGTTATTACTGTTCACATTTTTCAGGTACAGTCATCTGAAACAGGTATGTCTCAGGTACATTTCCGAGCATATTCTATTTCACATTCTACCCTTAGTAATATGAAAACTGGTAACTTTTTTGAAATAATGATTTCATTATAAGACAGTATTCTGTTAAAAGGTTTTGTTCAGCAAAGAATAATGCCTCCTCAGTCGGGAGTTAACCCAAGATCAGTGTAGATTTTAATGTACAGTTGTCTGTGTTAAGAATTTTTCACTTTAACAGCAGAAATAGAAAAGGCAGAGGAAACACAACAATTGAGAACATTAGTAAATTAACCTTTAATTAAAACTACAGTAAACTGCAAAATATATATATATAATACTTTAAAAAAAGTAAAAAAAAAAAAGCAACTTCTTATACTTTCCCATACTTTCTGAGTGATTTTTTTTCCCCAAAATTGAAAATTGAGCAAAATTAATGAATTACAGTATTCTTATGCAGCACTACAAAAGCCTCCACATATTAGACTTCTTACTGATGGTGTAGTCTGTTGAAATTGGTAAAAGAACGTTGCATTCTTTTTGGAGGCTGCAATGCAAACTGCCAGAAAGATATGAGGATATGAAGAAATTTCAAGATATGAAATGTACATTGCAGTATAAAAAATATACAAGCATCATGCATAATTCAAAATTATCTTCTCCATAAATGATCAGGGTATCAGAAAGCTTCTGACTGCACTTCTTCTAGCATAGCAGAAACCCAGTTTTTGGCTGACACTTTGCCATGTTTCCATGTCTATGACAGTAAATCTCAAATGTAAGATATAGTAATTTTTAGAGTATATTTAAGGCAAGAGATTAAATATTTACATTGTCCACAGATAATTCTTCAGGCTTATTCTCTTGTTCTGTCACAAAATTTAGAAAAAATAATTGTAAGTAAAAATGCATTCAAATATTCTCCTGAAATATAAGGAGATGTGTGACCAAGAATACTCTGAGATAAAAACGGAACTTTAAAGTGCACACAAGAAACAGAAGTATGAAAAATTGCAGGCAATTTTCACCTGCATTAATCTAAGATGGCATCTCCTATTCCTGCTGTGGCTCTGCTGTTGGCTGATAAGAGGGTTGCTTTGACCTTGTGAGCTAAAGTGCACAAGTCAAAATGGAGCAAGTATATTGAATTTTTTCAAGTAGGAGATACTAAAACTTACATAGACAGGAATCTTATTTGTATTAGCAAACCTATCAGCATCTTAGTTGAAAAAGTGATCTCTGATGGCCAATGATTTTTCTTTTCAGAGGTTTTGGATAGTTGGCATACTACTCATGGACATTTTATCTTGGTCTTTTATCTTAGAGTCAAATTCTTACTATGAGCATCTTTCCTCTATTATAAATGTGAAATTATTTACCTTTATTCCCTTTTCAGTTCAATTTCTGGATAAATATTATCAGTAAATTAATCATTTATTTGAAATGCTTCAGTTTTCAGAATTCCTCAGTTCTTTACATGTGCCCTCCCCTCACCACATTTTTAAAGGACAGTGCCTATTTTCATTTGTTAAAAGCTAAAAAAAACTTTGTATGTTTTGTATATATTTGGTGGGTTTTTTTGTGTCTCCAAGGGCATATATCTCTATCTATCTATATTTATATCTTTATCTGTCATATCCTTCTACAGCTCTATATCTGCACACAAACACAAAGAAAAAAAAATCTATGAAAATATAAAGTTTAAACATGAAAATAGATTAGTATGGAAATATTGTTTACATCAATGATATATAAAACTAAGCTCTGTACCTTCCCCCCTTCATTCCAATCATCAATAATGTGAAAGTTCCATGATACACTTGTAGACTTTATCTCTGAAGAAGGGACAAAAACCATAAGCTTATTTTTGCACGGAGTTTTCAAAGATCAGAAGGGCAGTTATTTGATCTGATACCTTTATCATCAGAGAAGAGAAGTTGTCGTATATCTGCATGATTTTTTTCTCAAATATTGATGATCAAAAAAAATCTAAAGAATACTAGCTAAACATCCAGTCTGCATAGACTACTGGTTATGCTGAAGCATAATTTGAAGCACTTTGTTGCCTTTGAGGCATATTGAACTCCTCTGAAGACAAGCCCCCACTGGAACTGTGCCACAGTGGGAGGCTGGAATTGTGCCACAGTAGGAGGCAGTACAATTTGCTTTGACATGCCTTATCCCCACTAGTAATTCCAGATGGACTGAATAAGTGCTTGCAGAATGAAAACTGTAATGATACCACACAGGCATCAAGCGTGGGCTGGATGAAGTGACACTTAGGTGGTTAGATGCATTTTGGTTTTTTTTTTGCACTTCTCTGTCAGCACTAGGAATGGAAATATGGAAGAATCTGATCCTACTAGCTGCCCTTAGCCCTCAGATCAGGCAGACTAGAGAAGGAAAGTTCCTGAGTAATACGTGTTCCAACAGAAAAATCCATAGGCTTTCCTACAGGCAAGAACTACAGTGTGATGAGTTGTTACAGGATTGTTTTACATTCTTTGGCTAATAGTTGTGTATTTGTTGTTCCTCCGGGACATTTTCTGTTCCTCCTTAATACGAGGGTTAAATTATCTGATGCTATGAAATAGGAGCAAGTATCTGGAGGTGACATTGGACCTTAGGGCTTTGTGGAAGTCTTCTGCTAAGACAGAATACAGATGTCAACATGAAAATTACGAAAACATGCAAAAATCAGCGGGGAAAAGAACAAAACTGTGGCTAAATTGGCATGGAATTGAACATGATGATATCACCAATATGAGACAAGCAAAGGAGAAATTCAAATAATTTGCACTTTTTAGTAGATTCTATTACCTCATCTATACCTGACAGTTTCCTAAAGTTTGTCTTTTCACTCTGCAGCATTCCTGTTATCCTTCTAATTTAGTCCTCAAGTAATAGAATAAACTATATAATCTCCAAGGAACCCCACACTTGCCCCTTAACTTAGGGTCAGTCCTTAAAATTAAGTCAAGCTGTAAAGCACATCCTGGAATAGAAAATCATTTCAGGCTCTTCCCCTTTCAAAGAATTTCTCTCTTGAGACGGTGTGACTACACTGTGGGACATGGCATGTCTGGCATGTCATTGAGTTAATGAATAACCCGGTTACATCAGTCTCAGCAGTCCTTGCCATTTCGCTTTCTCCCATAAGACCAATACAACCCATAATGCAGTACATTGTTCAACATCTTTGGTCTAATGATCTGTGAATCTAAATCTCTATTTTGGAAAAACCTGTTTCAATTAAGAGCCAATTAAGTCATCTGGTAGACTATGGGATTCTGTAATTATGTGTTCATCTTAAAAGGTGATTCAGTATTGGCAAGTTGCGCTAAACTCTCTTGTTCTACAAACTTCTGGAAGTATTTTTAGAAGACTGTAGAGATATTTAGTGTTTGGTGCTAATGACACCAAACTGAGTTGTGCAGTCAACACACTGGAAGGAAGGGATGCCATCCAAAGGGACCTTAAGGAGTCCAACACATGGGCCAATGCAAACGTCATGAATTTCAATGAGGCGAAGTGCATCTGGGTCAAGACAATCCCAAGCAAAATACAGGCTGTGTGGAGAATGAATTGGAAGCAGCCCTGAGGAGAATGACTTGGGTGTTGGTTAATGAAAAACTCAACATCAGCCAGCAATATGTGCTTCCAGCCCAGAAAGCCAACCATATCCTGGGCATGGCCAGTAGGTCAAGGGAAGTGATTCTCCCCTGCTACTCCACTCTCATGAAGGCTCCACCTGGAGTACTTCGTTCAGCTCTGGAGCCCCCTACATAAGAAGGACATGGACTTGCTGGAGAGAGTCCGGAGGAGGACCATGAGGGCTGGAGCTCCTATGAAGACAGGCTGAGGGAGTTGGGGTTGTTCAGCCTTGAGAAGTGCAGGCTTCAGGAAAACCTTCCAGTGGCCTTCCAATACCTAAAGAGGGCTTGCAAGATATCTGGAAAGAAACTCTTTTTCAGGAAGTGTAGTGATAGGACAAGGGGTAATGGTTTTAAACTAAAAGAGGGTAGATTTAAATTAGGTATTAGGAAGAAATGTTTTACTATGAGCGTAGTAAGGCACTGGAACAGGTTACCCAGAGAAGTTGTGTGTGCCCCATCTCTGGAAGTGTTTAAGGCCAGGCTGGATGGGTCTTTGAGTAACCTGGTCTAGAAGAAAGTGTCCCTACCTATGGCAGGGGGGTTGGAACTTGATGATCTTTAAGGTCACTTCCAACCTGAAGTATTCTATGATTCTAAGATTCTATGATTCTATGATTTAAAATATATCAAATTTAAGGTGACTAACTGGGCTACATAATATGTGCTTAATTTTTTAAGACGATTTGTATTTATCAGTTTTGCCAGCCAAAGTTCTTTAAGGTAATTAAAACATAGTGTGAGTCAAGACCAGTAATTTTTGTAGAAGTAATACTATTTCTTTGCTGATAGCTCACTAACTAGTGTTGTATAGTATTAATTTATCTTACCACATGATTATTACAAGGTAGGACTCCTTAACTCACATTGTTTACTCCCCCCCAATAAAATAAATAAATAAGGATTGAAGAGGTTTATTGATTTATCAACATGTAATTAGCAATATCAGCAGTACATCAGATAAACCAAATACTAGGCACATGTAAAATGTTAATAAATTCATTAAATTCCTAAACACTCTTCTATAATTCCATTTTTTTCTCTTCTCCCTGCCTCACACACACACACACACACACACATACACTTGCACAGTTACATGCATACCTCCTCTCTCAAAGGCCTTGTGAGTTGGTAACACCCACTCTGGGAGAGCAGTGTGCTCCTGCTCCCTCGGGAAGACATGGGTGCTCCACCTTTGCCTCTACCTGTAGCTGTACAGGCAAACTCTACAACCTGCTAATGCACAAGCTGGAGAGCAAGTCTCCCATGAGGCAAAACAACCAGGTGAGCTGTTGGCCTCCACATTGCACCCCACAGTGCCACTCCACCAGCTGGAACACAGCTGCTCAAGTTGTGAAGAGGCTGCTATGCCCAGCCTCGGCAGGAGTTGTGATGCTAAGGGGTAGCATCTGGCAGTGTCAAACCAGGTCTGACTGATGCTACTTCCACTGTAAGGTCTCTCCCCTGCCCCTGCCTGCAATTTCATGCTTTCTTTAGATTTCTTTCCCAGCTGCCTCCTTCATTGATTCAAAAGCTGGTAACTTGCCGATTATGGCTTAATCACTCTGAGGGCTGTTTTCCTCTTTAACATGTTCAATTTTGGGCAAACAGCTTTTCACCCAGTTTCATGTATTCAATCCACATACACACAGTTCACGCTCATCTTAAGAAGTGATGTTATCCGGGCCATTTGCTTAAGGTGAGTCATGCAAGCATATGACTATAGAACTAGGGAAGAACTTTACCCTTATGAATGATACACACCAGAGATTTTGTTACAGTTCTCTAGAAATTTTTGTTTGATAGTCTAAGCTTTGTTCTACAAAGGTAGATAGCTAGAGGAATATTCACAGATTTAAAAAGTAACCAAAACATGCTTTTATAAAAATGGGGAGTCACCTGCATGTTTTAGAATAATTAGAATGAGTTTCAATACTCAATTAAAAGAGCAGTGTAGAAACTAAGAGGGGAAGGAGTTAGAAACAGATTGATCATGTTTTCATACAAGTCATTTTGTCATTTGGCAGGATACATGATTTACCCTACTTGCAGATTCTTATGTCCTGATGGTAATCTCTCACATGTAATGTATTTTAAGTTATTAAGATGTTATTACATTCTTGGTAGTGGCACTTACACTTTATTATCTTTTGGGTGTTCAACCACTTGATATTGTAATGTGCAATTAAATCTGAAGAATACATATCTGGTTAATGACATTTAGTTGGTGAACTAAGTTTCCAGCTTATTTCCTCATTGGTAAGGCCTATTAAGCAAAGAATTTAGAAAATAATTTCACTAGTTCTTCAGTGAAACAACACCTGTATAATAACTAATTTTAAGTTATTATTTTTTTGAAAAACAGAATAGCCTATTAAAAATCATCGGATTTCGTTGTTGAGGCTATTTTTTTTCCTGAAACAGCATTAATTAGGATCTGCACAACCCATTTGGTAAATCAAAATGTTTTTTTAAATAATAAATTTATACTTTTCACCTTCCCCATAATTTTTACGCAACTTCTGTGCAAGACCGAAACGTCTTATCTGTCTTTCTTGTGATACCTTGTAAGTGCCCTGTATACCTATTGTGCATATACCTGTATTTACTCAGATTGAAGTCTTTATTTTTATTTTGTTCTTTGACTTGGTGATCTTGAAGGTCTTTTCCAACCCGGTTGATTCTATGATTTTGTTGTTGTTGTTGTTATAAAAACAAATAGAACTATGTGAACCTATAATTAGATGCCAGGTAAAATTTTTCCAGACATAGACATTGTATAGCTAAATTTGTTTGCATATGAGAATGGTAATGCTGACACAAATCACCCTTATATTAAACACTGATGTTTAACTGCAATATCAGTGGTTATATGATGTTGTTTGTTCCACTGTGGTATATCTCTCTCACCAAGGCAATCTGCTCTGGGGCGGATACGTTCTGAAGCAGAGTGGGGGTTGCGGTGTGCAGTGGGTTTCCTACATTAAGACAACTCTAGGCAGCAGAGGGAGATGCCAGGAGCTGGCAGCCTTCACGAGGGTGGCTGACAAAGCTTGGGTAGAACCAAGAGCAGCTCACCCCCCTACCCCACCATACAAAAGCAGTCCTGAGGGAGCGCAGTGACCAGGGGCACCACAACTGGGATTGGCAAACAGGGCAAGGTGCTGCAGTCAGGGCATGGTATGGCAGTTTGTGCAGGAGGGCATGGAAATTTGGCCAGCTTGATCAGTGAGCAATGGCATCCACCTGGCAGAACGCCAGGGCCTCTCAGAGCTCAGCACCCCCCACAAGCAAAGCAGCCTTCCAGGCAGAAGTCTAGGGGGAACACATCTGCCGCCCAGGTGTCGAGCTGCAGGGTGTGCCCTACTCTTACTCCAGGTCAGGACAGTAGGAGCAAGCACACCTGTAGGAGGTGCACCCAGGTGGAGGCACTCCTCCACCTAGTGACAGAGGTGCATGGGCTGAGGAATATCTGGGAGTCCGAGAAGGAGACAGATTACTGGAGTCACTCCCTGCCTTCCCTGAGGCAGGCCCAGCAGGCAGAAGGGACAGTCTTTAGAGAGGTTTCCCTATCCTCTCTCCACCCAGCTGAAAGCACTGACCTATAGGATAAGGGGCAATGGCAACAAGTCCCTGCCTGGTGCAGCAGACATGTCGCCTCAGGGACTTCCCCACCTTCTTAGGTGCCCCTCCACAATAGGTATGAAGCGTTGCAGGGTGATATAAACAATATTGAGGAACACTGTACGTCTGTCTTGGAGGTGATGCTAAGGTCACGTTGGTAGACCCTGCATTAAAACAGCTGCCACCAAGAAAAAAAAGATGTGTTTTTGTTGTGGGAGACTCCCTTCTGAAGGGAACAGAAGGCCCGATATGCAGACCTGACCCACTTCAGAGGGAGGTCTGCTGCCTTTCTGGGGCTTGGATTAGGGATGTGAAGAGAAAGCTTCCTGCCCTCGTTCAGCCCTTGGACCTGTTACTGATTTTTCTGGTAGTTGATGAAGAATATTCAAGACAAGGTCTGAGAGCAATCAAAAGAGACTTCAGGGCCTTTGGACAAGTACTTAAGGGGGTAAGCAGCACAAGTAGTATTTTCCTCTATCCCTCCAGTTGCAGGAATTGACCAAGCAAGGAACAGGAAGAGCCAACAAATCAATATCTGACTCCAAGCCTAGTTTCACAGGCAGAACTTTGGGTTTTTTGATCGCGGGTCATTTTACAAGACACAAGAGCTGCTGACAATGGACAGGGTTCACCTGTCTCTAAAGAGAAAAAGGATATTTGCTCAGGAGTTATCAGGGCTTCAAAGGAGATTTGAAGGGGAAAAGGGATAAAACCAGGCTTGACAGAGACAAACCTAGGGGTGGTATAACAATGGTTACAGGATGGTGTGCTAGTGAGGTCCATATGTCTGTCACCGTTGATGAGATAGGGGATGGAGAGCCATACAGCAGCAAAGGCACAAGGGACCTTGACAGGTTAGAAATCACAAAAGTGCCTGAGAATGGTCATTCAGGAATTAGAGCTTCTGCCCCAAAAAAGGTGTCAGGATTGCTAGTCCAACAGAAGTGCATCTATGCCAACGCATGCAGTATGGGCAACAAAGAAGAGAAGCTGGAAGCCATTATACAGCAGGAAAACTGACACAGTTGCTATCACTAACATGGTAGGATGGCTTACATGACTGGAGCGCTGCAATGGATGGCTACAATCTCTTCAGAAGGCATAGGCTAGGAAGGAGAGGCGGTGGAGTAGCCCCATATGTTTGGGAGTGTTTGGATTGATTTGAGATTAAAAATGGAGATGATGGGGTTGAGTGTTTATGGGTAAGAATCAGGGAGAAGGCCGATGAGGCAGATGTCCTGCTGGGCATCTGTTACAGACCACCTAACCAGGGTGAAGAGGCAGACAAAATATTCTACAGACAGCTGGGAGAAATCTCACAATCACTAGCCCTTGTACTCGTGGGGGAATTCAACTTACCAGATGTTTGCTGGAACTACAACACAGTAGAGAGGTAACAGTGTAGGAGGTTTCTAGAATGTGTGGAAGATGACTTCCTGACACAGATGGTGAGTGAGACAACTAGGGATGGTGCCCTGTTGGACCTTTTGCTCATAAATACAGAAGGAATTGGGGGTGATGTGAAGGTTAAAGGACATCTTGGGCTCAACAGTCACAAAGTAATAGTTTTCAATTCTTGGAAAAGTAAGGAGAGGGGTTAGCAGAACTGCCACCCTGGACTTCTGGAGGGCAGACTGTGGCCTGTTTAGGAGACTGGTTGGCAGAGTCCCTTGAGAGGCAGTCCTGGAGGACAAAGGAGTCCAGGAAGGCTGGACTTGAGCTTGAGTTCAATCTGGTTATTGCTGCTAAAGGCAATATATATATATATGAACAAGAAAAGGAGGACCAAGGAGAATTTCCATTCTTTATTGTATGTGGGGGGAAGCATAGTGAAAAGAGATGAGGAAAAGGCTTAATGCCTTCTTTGCCTCAAGTCTTTAGTAGCAAGACCAGTTGTTCTCTGGGTACTCGGCCCCCTGAGCTAGAGACAGGGAGACCCCATAATCCAGAAGGAAATGCTTAGAGACCTGATACTGCACTTAGATTTATACAAGTCTATGGGACCAGATGGGATCCACCTCAGAAGGTACTAAGGGAGCTGGCGGAAGTGCTCATCAAGACACTTTCCCTCATTTATCAGCAGTCATGGCTATCAATGGAGGTCCCAGTCGACTGATGTCTAGAAAATATGACACCCATCTACATGAAGGACTGGAAGGAGGGTCCAGGAAACTACAGGTCTGTCAGTCTGACCTCGGTGCCAGGGAAGCTCATGGAGCAGATATCAAGTGCCATCATGCTGCACTTACAGGACAACAGGGTGATGTAGCTCAGTCAGCATGGGTTTATCAAAGGCAGGCCCTCCTTGATGAACCAGATCTCCTTCTTCTAGGTGACTCACTCAGTGGTTGAGGGAGAGGCTGTGGATGTGGTCTGCCTAAACTTCAGTAAGGCTTTTAATGACATTTCCCACAGCATTCTCCTGAAGAAATTAGCTGCTCAAGGCTTGGAAGGGGGTATACACTTCATTGGATTAAAAACTGGCTGGGTAGCCAGTCCCAAAGAGTTGTGTTGAATGGGGTTATATCTAGCTGGAGGCCAGTCACTAGTGGTGTCCCCCAGGGCTCAGTATTGGGGCCAGTTCTCTTCTGTTTCTTTATCAGTGATCTGGACGAAGGGATCGAGTGCACCCTCAGTAAGTTTGCAGATGACACCAAGTTAGGTGTGAGTGTTGATCTGCTCGAGGGTAGGAGGACTCTGCAAAGGTAACTGGATAGGTTAGACCGATGGGCTGAGGCCAACTATATGAAGTTCAACAAGGTTAAGTGACTGGTCCTGCACTTGGAGCACAACAACCCTATGCAACACTACAGGCTGGGGAAAGAATGGCTGGAAAACTGCCTGGCAGAAAGACACATAGGGGTGTTGCTTGATAGCCAGATGAATATGAGCCAGCAGCATGCCCAGGTGGTCAGGAAGGCAAACAGCATCCTGGCTTGTATCAGGAATAGTGTAGCCAGCAGGACTAGGACAGTGATTGGCCTTTTGTATTTTGATCTGGATCTATTAAAAAAGGACTAAAGAATGTACTAGAAATCGCTTCAAGTATAAACTCTGGCAAACATTAATAATAAGTAGTGTTCATGTTTTCAATAAACATGGCATCTGCGTGATACTGCAGAGACGTTAGGAGTCACTCTATATTTCACAATAAATTAATTATACTTTTATTTCAGGCAATGCCATTGTTAGGCCTGCAGGCATCAATCACCATTTGATCTCTAAGTCATGGATCACTGCTATTAGGATGTTATTAAATTGCTAAAGAAAAGCTCTGAACTTCTCTGAAGGAGATGATATTTTACCTGGAGAAAGACAAGACAATAAAAGGAGCTATCACCAATAATAAATGGACAAAGAATACACAACTGAAACCAAAATCTAGTGGAAGGCAAAACTGGTGTAAAAAGTACAGACTAATGGCTGTTTGTTTGTTTGTTTGTTTCCTTATTTATTTACAGTTTTCTTTATTTTTCATACTTAACCCAAAAACTTTCAAGGGTTTTAACATCCTGGAGGATTAAACCATCTGTTCTTTCCTACCTTTAACTGCTAATGAACTTAACGATATCTGCTTGCATGATTAAAACCAAGAATATTTCATATACCATTGTTACTGTTTGCAATATAAGGAAAGCAATATGTGGAAAGCTAAATATACGACTATAAACTAAGTCATGAATGAAGCAATATTCTTTCATTAACTTTCTTCTTAAAAATGTGATAAAGCATGAATCTAAACAACTTTTATATCACTAGGGTACTAGTGTATTTAAAATGCCTTGTATTTAAAAGAATTCATTAGTTTTCTCCTATTGTCTAAGCCAGAACAAGTAAATTTGTATAACACAAACAAATAAACAAACAAACCACCACCAACAACAAAAAAACAGTAACCTGTGTCAGAAATTCTTTCCTTTTTTTTACATCCCGTCTTTCTCAAAATAAACAAAAAATGTATTAGGCTGTTTCACAGGGATTAGTATGAGCCATCAAAACAAGATCAGAGAGGTGCAGTGAGAGAAGAGAGAGAAAATGAAACATATTATTGTATGATTACTGAAGCATCTCATTGATTTCAATGAGGTCAAGACCAAAAGAAAAAAATAGATTAAAAATCAAGTGAATAATAATAATAAAAAAATTACCCTGCAATTTATATTACATTTTCATTATTTAATTAAGCTTACAAAAATATTTTTTCAATTTTTTTAATTTTAGAAAACTGTGTTTTCTTCTGAATGTCTTTATTTTTTCTACTTTATCCTATTAAAAATTATGTTTTTTGAATGCTTGGTTGTGACAGAATAGACTTTTCTCGTTCTCTGTTTTCTCAGTGTCCAGTGGAAGTAAATGAAACCATGCGAGGAACAAGAAGAAAAGAAAGGACCTGCTGATCAGACAGTCCTATTCTGAGCAGGAATCCAATTTGTTAATGAAGACAGTTTAACCTCTATTAGCATTAATATTGACACATCCTTCTTCTGTGTCTTTCCTGTGGAAGAGTGCAATAAATTCATACAAAATACTGTTAAGGGGTATAAAGACAGCCATATGGTAATGCAGTTTCGAGTATAATGTAATATGAATATTCCACTGAAGAGAAAACCTCAATTTTAAATACTGTGCACTCCAGTCATCTTTATCGTTGTCTTCCCCTCTTTCTAAAATATATCGCTTATGCTCTATACTCATTTACAAAGTCTGTGCACCAGTAAGCTATCAACAGCCAGGGACCATTTAACTGTTGAACTGTTTTTGCAGTAGAAGTACTCAGTTATTCATGGGATTCCCCTCATGCAGGAATAGACATCTACTGAATATCTTCATATGATCTAGTCGTTCTCAGATCTCTTCATAAACAGCAGAGAAAAATAAATAAATTTAAAAAAAAAAATTCTTGGACATGATCCCAAGGATGTCTAAAATAGGTCAGAGAAGACATGCCCTTCTTCTCAGGAATGACTGTAAAGAGAGGCTGAAATAACTAATTTGGAAAAGGATATCTATGTTTGGATAAATCCCACATTAAATTCAGTCATCACTGAACTTTTTCTGCAGTAGGACAGTACTTATGAGCCTTCTAAAGGAAAATGGTGTTTTTTTTCCTAACAGCAGACCAGGAACTAACCAGTTCTGTATTAACTATAAACAGTTGAATTCTGAAAAATGGTGATTTTTTTCTTTTTTTAAATGTTTATGTTTTATGTCTCAACAGATATATTGAGAGATGTCTGCCCTGTGGATAAGCAGAACTTTTTCTAACATTGTGGGGAAAAAATGCTTCAGTGGATGATGGTAGAATTTTTAATGGTAAAAAAGCAAAGATAATCTTTGAATATATATATATATTTTAAGTTATTATGAACTTTTGGAAAAAAAATAAAAGAAAAAAGTGTATTAAGTTAAACTTAGCAGAACTGCTAAACTAAGCAGAACAAAAAGGTCTTTTGTAAATTTTAAATGTTTTAATTTAAAAGATGAAGATGCATTTCATAGAATCATAAAATCATTAAGGTTGGAAAAGACCTTCAAGATCATCTGGTCCAACCATCACCCTACTACCAACATCACCCATTAAACCATGTCCCAGAGCACCATGTCCAACCTTTCCTTAAATATCCCCAGAGACGGTGACTCCACCACTTCCCTTGGCAACTCGTTCCAATGCCTGACTACTCTTTCTGAGGATAAATGTCTCCTCATTTCCAACCTAAACCTCTGCTTGTGCAACTTGAGGCCATTCACTCTAGTCCTATCACTAGTTATCAGTGAGAAGAGGCCGACCCCCAGCTCCCCACAACTTCCTTTCAGGTAGTTGTAGAGAGCAATAAGGTCTCCCCTGAGCCTCCTCCTCTTCAGACTAAACAACCCCAGTTACCTCAGCTGCTCCTCATAGGACTTGTGTTCCAGGCCCTTCACCTGCCTCATAGACATGTTCTCCAGACATGCTCCAGTGCCTCGATGTCCTTCTTGTACTGAGGGCCCCAAAACTGAACACAGTACTTGAGGTGTGGCCTCACCAGAGCAGACTACGGGGGAACAATCACCTCCCTGGTCCTCCTGGCTACACTATTGGTGATACAAGCCAGGATGCTGTCAGCCTTCTTGGACACCTGGGCACACTGCTGACTCATGTTCAGGTGAGCATCAGTCAGCAACCCCAGATCCTTTTCCTCTGCACAGCTTTCCAGCCACTCTGCCCGAGGCCTGTAGCACTGCATGGTTGTTGTGGCCAAAGTGGAGGACCCAGCACTTAGCCATGTTGAACCTCATCCCATTGGCCTCTGCCTATTGACCCATCTTGTCCAGGTCCCTCTGCAGGGCCTTCCTGCCCTCCAGCAGATCGACACTTCCCCCCAGATTGGTGTCATCTGCAAACTTACTAAGGGTACACTCAATTTCCTCATCCAAATCATCAATAAAGATATTTCTTCTGTATAGAATTCTGCGCAGTTGGAAAAAAAAAAAAAGGTTATTTTTAAATTGCCATAAATAAATAAATAAATATCCTTCTAAAACTTTTAACATTTGAGTCCCAAGACATCCTTAAGTGAGCAGGTTTAATTTTCATTTTATAATATATTGTCTGTTTTTTGTTCTTTTTTAAAGAAAAAATTTTTAAAAAATCTCTTTAGTTAATGATTCTTATATGAGTCTTATTAATGTGATGAAAGAAAGCTCTTATTGTCTGACTTGAATATTTGTCCTAATAAAACATTAACAGTTTTCACATCTAAACGGTAATGGTTAAAATTTTTAATAATCTAAAGAAATATTATTAAAATTAAGTAATGAAACTCATACCTCTTTTCCAGATATTCTTGAGACATATGTGAATTTAGCATGTAAATTTATACCTCTACAAAGGTTTATTTTGACTCATAACATGAGGTGCAAACGATGTGCTTAATTTGTAAGGCACATAATCCATCCACCAGTACAAACTGGGAGCTAACTGAATGAAGGAAAAGGCTCTGTGGTTCCTGTTGCACAAATTAACCATGTGCCAGCAATATGCCCTTGCAGTAAAAAAAGAGAACAGCTTCTGGGGCTCATTAGGAGCCCAGCATCCTCAGCAGGTCAAGGAATGTGGTCCTTTCTCTCTGCTCAGCTCTCACCTCAAGTACTACGTTCTGTTCTGCATTCCTCAGTACAAGATAGACATGGACATACCAAAACAAGTTCAGTGAAAGAACAAAGATGGTTGTTTGAAGCATCTGAAAGAGGAGAGGCTGAGAAAGTTGGGACTGTTCAACCTGTAGAAGAGAAGGCTTAGGAGAACCTTATTAATGTCTATAAAAACCTGATGGATGAGCATAGAAGATGGAGTCAGACTCTTTTTGAGTAGTATTCAGGGAAAAAGCTAAGACAATGGATACAGCCTGAAAAACAGATATTTCCTTCTAAATCTGTGATATTTTTTAATAAAATAAGTAAAATTTGAGGTACCTTAGGAGGCATTAACCTGTTCTCTATGTAAGATTTTCTGCATCTGTGGTCACAAGAGGTATCTGAGGTGTCACCTCCAAAATGAAGTAGATAGTTTACCTGCCACTGAAACAGGTGAATTTTGAGGTACAAACAAAGACATGCATTATATGGAAAACTTGATTTCACAGAAGCCCTATGACAAGGAAGTGGGAAAAATTTCTAAACACATCCGCCTGACTGTTTTTTTATACAAATAATTGAACTTAATGTTGTTGGATTTTATTATAATCTATTACAAATGATGCAAGAGGACCCGAGTATTTTTTATAGGCATTTGGTTATTATATTAATTTGAAATCATTAATTCAAATGTTTTTTCTACATCTTGTGTACATTATAAAAAAGTAAGAACAACCTTTTTCTCTGTAGTGTCTCCTGAGGAAAAGAACGATGGGTCTTAAATTAAGTAGTAATTAAGGTATTTTTGGGAAAAAGACAGAAAGAAAGACAGAAAGAAAGACAGAAAGAAAAAGAAAGAAAGATAGAGAAAGAGAAAGAGAAAGAGAAAGAAGAAAGAAAGAAAGAAAGAAAGAAAGAAAGAAAGAAAGAAAGAAAGAAAGAAAGAAAGAAAGAAAGAAAGAAAGAAAAAGAAGGAAAGAAAGAAAAAGAAAGAAAGAAAAAAAAAGAAAGAAAGAAAGAAAAGAAAAGAAAAAAGAAAGAAAGAAAGGAAGGAAGGAAGGAAGGAAGAGAAAGAGAGAGAAAGAAAGAAAGAAAAGAAAGAGAGAAAGAGAGAAAGAGAGAGCGAGAGAGAGAGAAAAAGAGAGAGAAAGAGAGAGAGAGAGAAAGAGAGAGAGAGAGAGAGCAAAAGAAAGAAAGAAAGAAAGAAAAAGAAAGAGAAAAAGAAATAGAAGAAAGAGAAGAAAGAGAAGAAAGAGAAAGAAAAGAAAGAAAGAGAAAGAAAGAAAGAAAGAAAGAAAGAAAGAAAGAAAGAAAGAAAGAGAAAGAAAGAAAGAGAAAGAAAGAAAGAAAGAAAAAGAAAGAAGGAAGGAAAGAAAAAGAAAGAAAGAGAGAAAGAGAGAAAGAGGAAAAAAGGTAGGAAGGAAGGAAGGAAGGAAGGAAGGAAGGAAGAAAAAAGAAAAAGAAAGAAAAAGAAAGAAAAAAGAAAGAAAGAAAAGAAAGAAAGAAAGAAAGAAAGAAAGAAAGAAAGAAAGAAAGAAAGAAAGAAAGAAAGAAAGAAAGAAAGAAAGAAAGAAAGAAAGAAAAAGAAAGAGAGAAAGAAAGAAAGAAAGAAAGAAAGAAAGAAAGAAAGAAAGAAAGAAAGAAAGAAAGAAAGAAAGAAAGAAAGAAAGAAAGAAAGAAAGAAAGAAAAAGAAAGAAAGAAAGAGAAAAAGAGATGAAGAAAGAGATGCAGGGAGGAAGGGGAAGGGGAAAAGGAGACTCTAAACAAAACAAACAAGAAAACCCTCTCTGTTTTGAGATGTGCACTGATAGTAAAACCAGCAAAATAAACGCACTAATGTTTTGATATTCATCATCAGTTTGCAGCATCTGCTGTGGTAGCTAGCAGTACTCTTAGAATGAATCTCAGGAGGCCAGTAGTTCTTGACTCACAGTCATGGATATTAAATGATCATGAAAATCGAAGAATTTAAAAACTCTGCTTGCTTGCTATTGTACAGGTGTATGTTTGAGCACAGAATGCTACTTATACATAATGAAGTTGAAGTTTGGCACAGTTAGAGGTTAGAAAGCATTTCTGCCTCTTCTTAAGAAAATAGATTTATCTGAGTGTGCATAGGTCAGAACAGGGAGTGAGTGGTAAGTACTGAAAATGAAATAATGTTGAATTCCATAAACCAAAAGGAAAACGCACTTTGGAATTCTTTCACCTTTAATATGCTAATAATGTTGAATATATATATATATTTAATAGCATAAGGATGTTTTATGAGATTTTGTGCAACAGGAATGACTAAAAAAAAAAAAAAAGGGGGGGCAGTAATTATTTATTCACATCTCTACCCTTCCCTTTCCTCCTCCTCAAAGCCCAAACTCTCTCTTTTTTTTTTTTTTAAATTTCCCTGAAAGAAAAAAATATATATAATTATGTAAAGATTAAGTAATTTCATATTTGAAAGAGGGGTGCTAATCCATGCAGAGCGAAATCTAATAAGGAAACAACACAACAAAACAAACAACAAAGGAACAGTATACATGATATGTTAAAAGCACAATTTAATCTTACTAAGTACCATTACTTTAAGGATCAGTTGTAGACGTTATGTATGTATAAGGATCAGTTATGTATATGTTATACTGTCAATTGCATTTTGAACTACATTTACAACATTAAAACAAAGTTTTTTCTTTTTGTTGAAACTGACATTCATTTTAAAGTTCCCATATATTTTTTCTTTCTTTTTTTTTTTTTTTTAATTTTAAATATTTTGAATTTTGAGCAAAATACTTTGGAACTATAGTATTTGGTTTTAAATCATTAATAGCTAGGAAAAAATGTCCTGAAAGGTGTTTTTATTTCATTCTATTAATTCCCTTCCCTTCCCTTCCCTTCCCTTCCCTTCCCTTCCCTTCCCTTCCCTTCCCTTCCCTTCCCTTCCCTTCCCTTCCCTTCCCTTCCCTTCCCTTCCCTTCCCTTCCCTTCCCTTCCCTTCCCTTCCCTTCCCTTCCCTTCCCTTCCCTTCCCTTCCCTTCCCTTCCCTTCCCCCTTCCCTTCCCTTCCCTTCCCTTCTATTCACTATAATTTTTAGCAGTAGTATGAAATTTTAGATGAGCCTTCTGTTTATATAATAGAAGTGGTCAAAATGAGCAGACACAAAAGAGGCATAATATCAGCATGCTTCATGCCTCTTTGTCAAATACTCTCCCTCTTGTAAAATTAATGTGAATTTTAGTCTAATATATATCATAAAAAGGAGATTCTAGGGAGTCCCAATAAAATCATATCCTGTTTTAGCGTTGTGTTTGAGATGATTAAATTTCCCATTTCCAGCTCATGATGGCAGTTGAACAGGGGAAGTATTTTATTCCTGGTTACATTCTATGCTTATAAAATTGCAGATTTTCAAAGAAAGTAAAAAGTGCACTCCTATATGGAATCATGCTTGGGAATGAAAAAATAAATAAATAAATAAATATTAAAAAGTATTAAAAAGTATTAAATAGCACTAAAAGTATTAAAAATACCATTGCTGTCTAATTTCAATTGTGATTAACCCAAGGAAAGACAAGGAAGTAAGAAAGTGGTCTAAGATCAGCAGAATTCTACAAGGAAAATTATTTTAATATGGTGCAGTGAAAATCTATTGGTGTATAATAAAACCAATATATTAAAATGGTATAAAAATTAATATTTCAACAGCTTCTCAAAGCTAAAACTCACAATTGGGAATACTGACAAATTTTCACAGTGAGTATTAAGATATATTTCAGAGCATAATGCAGACATCTGCAAGAAGCTATAGTTGTTAACAAGATTTGATAAGACAGTATCCTATTGTGAAAGTTTGGAGAAAGAAGACACTTTTGGTTTTTTTTTTTGTCAATCGTGGATTTTAAGTGATCAAAAAAAAGCTAAAAAATATAGGCCTGACACTGACATGAACTTGTATACACAGTGGAAGAAGGAAGAGAGGAATTTTCATGACTTTATTTCTGAGTGCTCTTTTAATAGATTAAAATCTGATCTGTCTTTTAAAATATTAAAAATTCTTAAATGGCAAATGTGTCATTTCTTCTCATCTCACTTATAATTTGGTATGTTTTGAAGGCATGAGACATTACAGAGTTCACCATAATGTTTGTTGTTCTTGCTGCTGTTGTTGTTTGTTGTTGTTGTTTTCCTCTTCTGCATAGGAGACTTCTGCAGTTTTTATCCAATTTAAGGTGCTAAACTAAGTAATGATATCAGTGCAATAGAAATTAAAAGCAAGAAAAGGATATCCCTCCCAAATATATACTTCTTTTCTTTTTTACAAATATGGTGTCAATGAAATCGATCCACAGGAAGTGATCAATAGATAGCCAGATAGATAAAGCACTTCCTGGAATCACAGAATCATTAGGATTGGAAAAGACCAATTTTAATTTCCAATCTAAACCTCCCCTGGTGCAACTTGAGGCCATTCACTCTAGTCCTATCACTAGTTATCAGTGAGAAGAGGTCAACCCCAGCTCCCCACAACTTCCTTTCAGGTAAGTGTAGAAAGCAATAAAGTCTCCCTTAAACCTCCTCTTCTCCAGACTAAACAACCCCAGTTTCTTCAGCTGCTCCTCACAGGACTTGTGTTCCAGGCCCTTCACCAGCTTCATAGCCCTTCTCTGGACATGCTCCAGTGCCTCGATGTCCTTCTTGTACTGAGGGCCCCAAAACTGAACACAGTACTCGAGGTGAGGCCTCACCAGAGCAGAAAACAAGGTGACAATCATCTCCCTTTCCCTGCTGGTTACACTGTTCCTGATACAAGCCAGGTTGCCATTGCTGATGCCAACAACACCTGGGCACACTGCTGGCTCATGTTCAGATGAGCATCAGTCAGCACCCCCAGATCCTTTTCCTCTGCACAGCTTTCCAGCCACTCTGCCCCAAACCTATAGCATTGCATGGGGTTGCTGTGACGAAAGTGTAGACTCTGTCCCTTAGCTATGTTGAACCTCATCTCATTGGCTTTTGCCCATCGATCCAACCTGTCCAGGTTCATTTTTTTTAAATGAAATCAATTTTACAGAACTGCCTGAATAATATTTTGTATAAAATGGGGGCAAATATTTTGTGATCAGTATGTATTGAGTGATACTTTTTTCTTATGTAAACTGCAATATTTCAAAAGAATTGGAAACAAACAAACAAGATGTTGTGGTTTAACCCGGCCGGCAGCTAAACACCACACAGACGTTTGCTCACCCTCCCCCCTCCCTTTCTGGGATGGGGGAGGGAAACAGGAAAGTGAAGCCTGTGAGTTGAGATAAAGACAGTTTATTAAGACAGGAAAATAATTAATAATAATAATAATAATAATAATAATAGTAATAATAATAATAATGTGTACGAAACAAGTGATGCACAATGCAATAATGCTATTGCTCACCACCCGCTGACCGATGACCAGCCTATCCCCGAGCAGCCGGCGCCCCACCCTGGCCAGCCACCCCTATATATTGTTTAGCATGACGTCAGATGGTATGGAATACCCCTTTGGCCAGTTTGGGTCAGCTGTCCTGGGTCTGTCCCCTCCCAGCTCCTGCTGCACCCCCAGCCTGCTCGCTGGCAGGACAGAGCGAGAAGCTGAAAAGTCCTTGGCTTAGTGTAAGCACTGCTCTGCAACAATTAAAGCATCAGCATGTTATCAGCGCTCTTCTCATCTTAATCCAAAACATAGCACCCTACCAGCTACTAGGAGGAAAATTAACTCTGTCCTAACTGAAACCAGTACACAAGAAGAAAAAGAAGGGAGAAGAGAAGGAGAAGGAGAAGGAGAAGGAGAAGGAGAAGGAGAAGGAGAAGGAGAAGGAGAAGGAGAAGGAGAAGGAGAAGGAGAAGGAGAAGGAGAAGGAGAAGGAGAAGGAGAAGGAGAAGGAGAAGGAGAAGGAGAAGGAGAAGGAGAAGGAGAAGGAGAAGGAGAAGAAAGAAAAGAAGAAGAGGAAGAAGAAGAAGAGGAAGAAGAAGAAGAAGAGGAAGATGAAGAAGAGAAGAAGGAGAAGGAGAAGAAGGAGAAGAAGGAGAAGAAGAAGAAGAAGAAGAAGAAGAAGAAGAAGAAGAAGAAGAAGAAGAAGATGCACTTTAAGGAAACTTCTTTGGAAATACTGTTTTCAGGGTGATTTGTGCTTGGCATCCTTCTTTGGAGGGAACCTCAAACAAACAACTTGATTCAGAAGCAATATGCAGTGAAACATTTAACAAAGTGGAATTCAACAACAATGAGGAAAAGAAAAAGTTTGCTTTACTAATTGTGCACTTTTATTTGTGCAGGTAACAGATGCATTTAAACAAACAGTAACTTCAGACCATTATTATGACATTGGAAAATAGTAGGTTCAATTGTAATGCATTAACTTATATATTTGTTTCCTTTTGCTGTGTGTCTCATATTGCAAGTATTGAGTCATGCTGTTTCATTCTCTATAGCTTTATAGGGACTTATATTTTGATTATGGAATTTCATTGAATAAATAATTAGCTGTTTTTACTTAATATCAAACTCCAAGCACTCCAATAGTCATAGAAAATCAAGTCAAGATTCAAAATCTGTTTTGATATTAAATGTTGGGCTGTCCCATAGCTTAGGTCTTATTCCCAATCAATCCCAATCATTCCCAATCATTCATGATGTCCAAGTAAAAAACATGAATGTCCAAGAGAAGGAGGATTGTGCCAATGGGAACATTTTATGGAGTTTGGTGAGCTGGAAATAGAAGAACTGCTGGTAATTTGTTTCTATTTACTTGTAAATAGCTTATTTTGTTTGTTTGTTTGTTTGTTTTGTCATTCTTCATTATGCTGAATTTTATATTTATCGTGCTTATAAAAAAAAAAAAAAAAAAGATTTAGTCTCATCTTACTTTATTTGTCTGAAAGCTAGGCTTCTTTTCCTTAAAATAATCAGGTTATTTCCATAGTCTACTTCTGCATATGGGGACAATTAGGCATTTTCATGTTGTGACTCAGTCTGCAGATAAACATCTAAGGCAGATGCATTTTAAGGTGCCTCTTTCTCAGTACCAAAACTAGACTGAAAGTAGGAGCTTCCAGTAAGCATCTTCTCATTAATAATTCACTGTAACAGAAATCAGACTATTCTGTAATAGAATCAAAAATTCCACAAACATTGTTACTACAAAAAAAAAAAAGAAAAACATATTATGGAAAAAGAACATGAAACATTCTAGGATGTCTTTAGACTGCTGTCTTGAGGTCAAAATACTTAGCCTGAGTCTAATAACATTAACATAAAATTGTTCTTTTTCTTATTGAGGGATGCATCATCTGTTTGATTCACATGCATTAGTTCTATTAGTTACAGTAGACATTATGGGCAAGATAATATGTTATATAATACTTAAAAATAACAGTGCTGTAAATTTTAAGAGAAACTTGAATTTCCCTATGAGGAGGGGAGGAAAGATGCTCTTTATTTCTCTGCAGGAGTCAGAATAATTTATATGCATTTTGTAGGGTAAATGGTCACAGAGAGAAATTATTGTGGTATATATATTCTTGATATTTGAATTGCAATTCTGAATGCACTCAATACATTCAGGGTTGATTGATTTTAAGCAGTACAGGATTCAAGTGATTGATTGCAGCCATAGAAGATATTGTAGAACAAAGGTGGAACAAAAAGTTGCTTTTTAACAGTGAGATCACATTAGAATCTAGAATCTTTTTACCAATGAAATCACATTTTAGGACCCATCAAAGACAAAACAGAGTCTTCTCTCAACACTGAATTAGCTGTATCACAGTTGAAGCAAAGTTTTCATTTTATCAGATGTTTGTTAATTGCTTGCAGTTATGCTTGCAGTTATTGCACTTATGAATGGAGACTGGGCTGCTACTTTGAAAAGTGTTTTGTTGTTTGTTTTTGAGAAAGTGGAGTAAACTTGTAAAATATTGTCACTAATGGAATCTTTTTTTTTTTTTAACTAGTAAAAATCCTCTATCCTATTACTTTGAATCACAATAAAAATACTAGCATAATACTTACCACTTGTCATTACTGTTATTTTCATCTTTATTGTTGCAGAAACATCTAGGTGTTTATTGAGCTTTGACATTAAAGGGCTATGTCTTGTGCACGCATACAGTTCCACCCCAGAAGGTATGGGGCATTCAGCTGGAAATAGTTTCCTGAGATCATAGGCTGTTTAGGTAACTGTTGAATAAAATAAGACATCATAGAAAGAAGCAGGCACCAGGACCAACTGACCCTCTTACAGCACTATGCGCTTCATTCTTCACAGTCTCCATGATTCTCAAAGACTTCAGTTCACATGTCAATATTCATTCCTGAAACTTCATTTCACAGGTAAGAGTGATATATACCATGAAGCATATAACTGACTATGAAATTCAAAATCCTGACTGAAAAAGGAGGATGGATTGCAGTTCTGGGACAGATGCTAAAATCCAGGCAATAGATCTCTGGTCAGTACATTAGTTGTTACAGATCCCAAAGTTTGCCTCTAACTTTCTGTCCTTTGCTTCATACCAAACTTCTGAGTTCTGCAAAGAACACAGCCAAATACCCTTTCATGATTTTAACATTTTTAATTTCAAGTTTTTCAAAAGCAATGTATATAAATATGCACACACATGCACATAAATATATATAAAGTAGCTGATAAGAACTTTTAAAACCACATTTAGGGGAAAAAAAAAATTCTCAAGCATATTTGAGTGGATGTAACATGAGTACTTTGGAAAATTTTGTAAACAGAAAGCTTAGTTCTAGATAATTACATTTCAAGTAGGTTTTTTTTTTTTTTTTTTTTACTCTATGTTCACTGCAGTCAAAACAAAAGGTATGCGACTGTAGAAAATTTAAATAATAAGCCTACTGTCTGTGAAAAAACTAGATGTTTTGCAACTGTTTCTGTATTCAGTAATAAGTGTCATTTATTTATAGTTTGAACTATAAATAGTCACAGGCAATCAGACTTTATTGAGGGACCTGACATCACTAACTACTCAAAATAAATCAACATATTGTTACTACAATGGAAATTCAAGAGTCAGCAGATTGGTGCTATTCCAATGAATTTGTAAAAGAAGGGAAGGTTAACAGGTTTGGGTAAAGTACATCTAAAGCTCACTTCATTAGCAAATTAAAAGATTTTGGCTTGAATCATCAAATCAGTACAATCTTTTTGAATTTTAGTTATAAGTTATATTTATAGTGGTTACATTTTGTATTCATATTTAGGATTAATATTTGAAGATTAATGACTTGTCTAGATATATCTGCAGTAGAACTGTTTTATTTTTTTTACCAGTGTAAAACTGAAGATTCAGTAGTACTTTATCCTCCTCTTTCTTCTTATTTTTGTTATGTTTACAGTACATTATTTTAGGTTATCTATTATTTTCATTTTTTATTATCTTCTTAATTCTCATTTCCTTTAGAGATGAAGTGTAGTTTTACCAATGTAAATTTTTTTTATTATTATTATCCACCCCCCAACCCCCCTCCCCCCAATTTACACAAGCAAGTAAACAATTGCAATGTATGAAAGAGAATCAGAATGCTAAATTAAAGCACTTAACTTGTGTTTAATCTAAGGACTGTAGAGACTTATTCCTTTAATATAGTTATTTTTTTCTACTGCTCATGACAAAGGAAAATTTTGATGACAGCCCCAAAGGAAGATTTAAAAAAAAAAAAAAAAAAAAAAAAAAAAGCATCTTTGTTCCTGAACAGGCAAATGCAAGCTTTTCCCAGTAATATAGAGTATGCATTTGATTTTTATTCATTAGTTCATTACCTACCTCAATTTAGGTTTATTAGCTTACTTTTTAAAACTTATAAGGGCTGGAACATTAGAATGTTTTTCTAGACTGTTTGGTGTTCTAGTATGAGATAAGATTTTTAGCAGGTGTATATAACCCCAGCAGAAATAACTTGGAAATAAATAAAGAATTCCACAAGGTGTGAGATGACTCTGTCACCCAAACTAAATACCTCTCAACCAGATTTATGGGGGTTGTTATTCTGTTATTTTGACCAGAAACTTTCAAAATTTTAGTTGGTGGTGGTTTTTGTTTGTTTGTTTCACTGATTGATTGCTGTCATTCTAAAGTTTCTTCTTTGTAAAGGTAACTGGTAAAAAAGATATAATAGTATAAGTGTAGTTTTTACAAATTATTGCAGGAAAAGACCTCTGTGTGTTAAGCTGATTTATAAAAACATTCTGTATTACTAAGTTGCTGTGAATCTGTGAAATATTTTGCTACAAAATGGAAGAGGAATTTGTAATTCATATTCAAAGTCATGCTAACTTTTTTTTTTTTTAATAAAAAAATATATTAGTCAAAAGATATGCAGAAGCTACTGTAGTTTCCTTGGAAACTAATGGACGTGGATTTATTTATTTATTTAAGTACAAAACATTATTTTATAAATGAACACCACTAAGTTGTGTTTTTGGCTAAATCTGTAGGCCCCTGGAAGCAATCTGAAAGAGTTTTATCATCAAGAAATATATATTATAAAAATGTTCTCAGGCTTCAGTCATAGCAGAAATATATGGAAGTATTTATGGAACTTTTTTATTCTATTAGCATACTTGATGCAAGTATCAAAATTATTCAAATGCCTTTACTCTGATCATCTGGAAGAGGAAAAGTGTATAATAAAAGTATATAATCAAACAAACAAACAGACAAAACATAGATGTCAGAAAAAAAATAAATAAAAATAAAAATAATAAAAATAAAAATGATAATAATAAAAATAAAAATAAAGATAAATAAATTAGTTTGGTATAAATGTTCAGAGAAATACATGTATATGTATATCTCAGCTATTATAATTTATATCTATTAAGATTTTTGCCAGTATGTGGAAATTCTCTGATGCTAATTTTCCAGTTTGAAGTAGCTTCTGGTAATTTGTTTGAATATTTTAAAAAGTATTTCAAAATTAAACAGTGAATAGAATTTCTCACTTTGAGCTTCATATCAAAAGCCATTTTTAACTGCGACTGCCTTCAGTGCAATCTGGCTGACATCTTCAAATGTCAGCTACTGACATGGAGAGAATACATGCATATTGGGAAGACAGTGTGTCTCCATAGGCAGGTGCATTGTGATATGAACTTGCTTTGCCTGCACTCCAATCTGGGTTGGTGGATTCTGGCTGTAATCCAGGAGCCAAGTGGCAGCACTGTGCTGCCTTAGAGGAGGGGTTTATTAGCTGAGAAAAGAATCTATGCCAATGGTACTCTCTATTTTCTGGACTGGCACACACATACATGCAACCATATGACAACAAAGTGTGCCTACCCTCACTTACATAAACGTCATGTCTTGCTCTCCCATTTCTTTTACATCTCAACATATGCATGCATTTATCAGACTTCTGCATTTTGTGTCTTTTGAGAAAGCTTGCTACTAAATGAGGTTAAATTGCAAAGCAAACACATGGAATCCAGCATGGAGGAGGTGTTAGTGCTATCAGTCAGCTGCAGAGGTTGTCATACAATTTATCTCTAAACATGTGTATTCACGAGGCTTACGGATAATAAGTGCTTTATTTTAAACAAAAAGAAAAACAAACAAAAAAAACTTTTTAGACAGACAAAGGAACAAAAATAAAAAAAGAGGGAAAAATGGGCTAACTCATGTCCTTTATTCATATTTCCTCACTTTGCTGTAGATACATTTATAATTGTGCATTTTAAATGAAATATATGAATTTTTATACTTTATTTAGATGCAGACAGATCCTCTTCTTATCATCTCATCTGGATGTTCTCTGAATTTCTTTTGTAGCCTCAACATATGTATGCATGTCATCTGGCTTCTAAAGAGTCCTACAAAAAGGCAGAATTTCAGTTGTTTTTTTTTTCAGTGACTCAGAATTTCAGCAGTAAAACTAAGTCAGAAGTTCCTAACAGCTAGTAGCAGTTCTAGTCCTCAGGCTAATAATGGCTTTTTTTCAGTTTCTATTGTAATTTGGAATCTGTAGCCTATATGCAAAGCAGGATGAATATTTGGGACACAATCCTCAGAACAGGCATACCTCCAGGTTCTTCTTTGATTGACCTACATGTGCATAGGTATCTGTCCTGCATGTGTTACCCTCATTCCACAACCTCCATCTTGTTCATTGTATGCGCTCTACAGAAATAATCATTCTGAAAAGAAACTTTGTGTAGTTTTAAGAGAGTCTGTGAGTATCTGGTAAATACACTTTTTTTTTTTTTTTTTTAGCTCCATCTAGAACATTCAGCCAAAATTACTCCTTCCTGTTCTTTCTTCTTGTTCACATGGGTACAGGCTACTTCAACAGAATCCTGGCTTGTAGCAGGAATAGTGTAACCAGCAGGACCAGGGAAGAGATCATTCCCCTGTACTCGTCTCTGGTGAGGCCACACCTCGAGTACCATGTTCAGCTATGATCCCCTCAGTGCAAGAAGGACATCAAGACCCTCGAGAGTGTCCAGAGAAGGGCTAAGAAGATGGTGAAGGGCCTGAAGCACAAATCCTATGAGGAGCAGCTAAGGGAACTGGAGTTGTTAGTCTGGAGAAGAGAAGGCTCAGGGGAGATCTCATTGCTCTCTCCAACTACCTGAAAGGAAGTTGTGGGGAGCTGGGGGTCGGCCTCTTCTCACTGATAACTAGTGATAGAGGAAATGGCCTCAAGTTGCACAGGGGGAGGTTCAGGTTGGAAATTAGGAGACATTTATCCTCAGAAAGAGTAGTCAGGCATTGGAAGGGGTTGCCCAGGGAAGTGGTGGAGTCACCGTCTCCGGGGATGTTTAAGGAAAGGTTGGACCTGATGCTCAGGGACATGATTTAGTGGGTGACATTAGTAGTAGGGTGATGGTTGGACCAGGTGATCTTGAAGGCCTTTTTCGACTTGAATGATTCTATGATTCAATAAATTTATGGCCATAAGAGAAAATAAAATAAAGTTTTACAAGGAAGTACTTTTCTTGTATCATAGCATTGGTTCATTGGTTGCTTTTGTAAGCTGGATATGTCAATTTTTGTATTACAATCACAGTGTCCATTTTGGTCTATTCCATTCCCAGTGTGTTACCTTGTGGTAAGACAATTTTGCAGCAGCCACAGGCTCAATTTTTTTTTTTTTCTTTTTTGGGGAGGAGGGTCAGAATACAATAAGGAATTTACTCAGGAAACAGTACATATATACACTTATTTAAACACTACTAATATAGCAGCTCTGAATTAAACAGATCCCCCTCCCCCCTCCCCCCCCACCCCCCCAGCACACACACATACACACTGGCAAAAAGATATCTAGAAAAATATAATTTAAAAGATCAGGTTAAAATCAGCAAAATCAAAGATCTACATGCTTAAGTGAATGGGAAAAAAAAAAAAAAAAAGGAAAGGAAAAAGAGCAAGTAGCATCCTTGGCCAATTTGCATTAAAAGTTCTGTTTAAATTTTCCATTTGAGATTGAAATTCCATTGAAATAAAGAAAATCTTGACAGAAAAGGAACTGTAAAACTAAAAAGATTAAATTTGTTATCTGGACAAACAAAGGCTGTGTCTGTGTGTATATATAAAGAATCATAGAATCATTAAGGTTGAAAAATACCTTCAAGATCATCTGCTGCAACCGTCCCCCTACCACCAATATCATCAACTCAACCATGTCCCTAAGTACCAAACAACCCTTTCTTAAACACCCCCGGGTGTTAAGTACCAACTTAAAAGAAAAGAAGAAGAAAATTCTTCTTTTCTTTTCTTACCAAGAAGAGGAGAAGAGAGGAAAGGGGGGGGGGGGGGGGGGGGGGGGGGGGGGGGGGGGGGGGGGGGGAGGGGCGATTTTGAATTTAACTTCTGTTTTTAGATGGAAACTGTTTCAGATGTACAGGATTAAAATCACACAGTTGGATAGTTTCACATTTGTCAAGTGTTCATCTCCTTCGGATCATTAGATGTTAGTCACCTAAAAGGTGAGGGCAGATCAACGATTGCAAATTATGACTGAGACTGTCATTCTGATATTTTTTCACAACAGTTTTTAAGAAACTAATATATATATATATATATTAACTTCTCAAACACTTAAAGTATTGAAGAACTTTTATATTAACAGAACTTCCACTATACAGGTCATGGATATTTTATAATGTTTCTTTTATTTACCTATCCTTTATAGATTACATTTTTTTAGATTTTTTTCTTAAGTTTTTATTTTTAATCCACCATAAGTAAATACTATTTGAATTATTAACTTCATTTTTAATAGTTTAATCATGCGCGTTATTGTAGCAGGAACCCTTTTACAGAGCTAAGGGCTATTAAGAATATCTGCAGATATTTATAGAAAGAAGAAGAGTTCAATTGTGTATTTTTTATTGTTGGAAAATTCATATAAAAAATAGAATTTTGAATTCTAGATTTATTTTCTAAACTCATGACTGTTTTGATCCATAGAATTAAAAGTCCATTGTGAAAGCAGAAACTATATAGAACTGTGCAAATGGAAAACAATCTACTTGTTCAATAAAATTTGCTTATCTTCTCATTCATCAGCAGCATAATATCAATTCTGTATCTTTTTGGTGTTTTTTGAATCCACAATAAAAAGTGTGTCATAAATTCAGTTTCATGAACCAGAGAAAAAAAGCAGAAATTAGGTAAAAATCATACAGTGTTACTTGTTAACTGTACGTATATCATTTTCAAACTAGCTCCAAAGTAAAGGAAAGGGATTTAATATCCTGACAAACTGTTAGAAATCCTTCAAAAAGGAAAGAATTGAGTTACCTGTAGCTCAGTTTTACTTGTCTCCTATTAACGAAGGACTCATCACCAAAAACTACTGCCAAACATACTGTAATTTAGTGATGCAGATTTACACATGCAATTGTATATTCATTATATTCCTTCTACTAACTTTGTTCTTGTTTTGATTATCACACTTCTATTAAAGATGGTATTCTGGCGGCCACAAGTAAAACACATGTTATCCAAGCATGTAACTGGAAAACAGATCCACTGAGTGCTTTACCTGCAGGTGTCACCTACAAGATTACAATTCAAAACAAGCAGAAATTATTTGAGTCCTCCACTATTAGCACAGGACCAAATAAATTCTTGAGCTACAATACATTCTGTTTTGGTTTCCAAAATGAATTACATTTTTTCTCCTAATGTAACTCACGACAATAGTTTAAAGCTGGGTTCTACAAAATTCTTCATTCACTGGTAATTCAATAATATACTATTTTGCTTCTTAGACTTCTGTTTCTCTTACAAAGACTTATGTCTGAAAAATTAGAGCTTGGTTAGAAATGATGTATGGATGGATTAGAAAGCAAAATTCAAAGCATGCAATGAAAATGACAGCTAGAAACTACCAACTACCTCTTAATATTGCTTCTGCTTAACTAGAAAGAGATATTTAGCAATTATCATAACACAGTCTGTCATTTTATTTGTGACTCCATAACTGTGCTCTTTGTCTTTGTGGTTGATGTTGCTCATTCTCTCTTGTATGCCATAGCAGTACAGATACATCACTAGCTAGGATTCTGTTTACTTTGGACATTGTTTGCTATTCTGTCAAAATATTGTCATGAAAATTGGTGAAAAATCATGTGTGACTGTTTCAAAATGATCAGAAAATATATCACACTAACCTCACTTTAAAAACAAGAGAAATAAGAGTTCAAAACCATGCTAATCATTTTTATCTTCATGGCTGTCAGTTTATGACTTTTAAATGTTTCTACAAAACACCAGAATTTTCCAGAGAACTCTGTTTTTAAAAATCACTGTAGTTGCATTTGCTTGAATTATTTAAAAAATAATATATATATATATTAATGATAAAAAGTGTAAATAAGGTATGTTATGTTAAATAGAGCATACCTTTCTAATGAGAGAAGAAGGAAACTTATATTTATTTTTCACAGTTATAAAAGTCGGACCTTGATCTATACCTCACCTGACCCAAGAGGCAGAGAAAGAAAGATAAGAGGGGAAAAAGGGAGAAAGAAAATGGGAAGGGAAGGACTTTGAAAACCCTGTATCTCTGAAAAGAAGATCTAACACAACTTCTCATGTAAAGCATGCAGTCAGAATTGCTCTGTATATTGCATATTGCTTCACGTGAAAACACTTGTCATTTGTTTGTAAAATAGCACACTAAACAGTACTAACATCCTATTTTTTGCATCATTCTTATTACTTTTAAGTTATTCATATACTAGTGTTTTGAAGACCAGTGTCAAATTGGGCAGTTTGGGGTTTGGGAGTTAAGGATTCAGGTTCTTTTCCATTCAAACTCTTCCATGATCTTTGGAAGTTATTTCAGAGATAACAGAAAGACTCCAAAGCTGAATAACAAGCTTAAACATCTAGGACCAAAATGTAAAACATCAGTCAATGACCAATAATGAAAGTGATTGTGTTTTAGTAATATCGTATTTCCCTGGACAGAGTGTTGAGAGTCTACATCCAGGACTTCTTGGGCTGAAGTTTAGCCATCTAAAATTTAATTCGGTCTCTAGACAACAGAGATGCATCGGTGAGAAGAATTCAAGCTATGAAAGGGCTTGTTTTGATATTTATTTTAGGTTAGCTTATATATTAGCACTTCTCTTGCTCACATATATATTGCAGTTATCAAAATATATACCAGTATGTTTATATATATACACATATATATATTTGCACGTGATACCAAGTTAAACTGTTGCTCTGCTTGAGGGTAGGAAGGCTTTGCAGAGGCATCTGGATAGGGCAGATCAACGGGAAAAGTCCAAGTGCTTGACATTTAACAATGCTAAGTGCTGGGTCTTGCACCTGGGTCATAACAGCATCATGCAGCAGCATAGGCTTGGGGAAGAGTGGCTGGAAATTTACCCAGCAGATAAGGACATGAGGGTGCTCGTCAACAGCCAGCTGAACATGAGTCAGCACTGTGCCAAGGTGGCCAGGAAGGTCAATGGCATCCTGGCCTGCATCAGAAATAGCACGGCCAGCAGGACTAAGGAAGTGATTGTCCCCTTGTAAGCCGCACTGGTGAGACTGCACCTCGAATATTGTGTTCAGTTTGGGGCCTCTCACTACAAGAAAGACTTTGAATTGGTTGAGTGTGTGTAGAGAAGAGCAATGAAGCTGGTGAAGGGACTAGAAAACAAGTGTTATGAGGAGCGACTGGGGGAACTGGATTTGTTTAGCCTAGAAAAGAGGAGGCTGAGGGAAGAAGTCATCACTGTCCGTAACTATGTGAAAGAACACTACAGTAAGAAGGGTGTCAGTCTCTTTTCCTAGGTGGCAAGGAAACAGCTGCTTCTTGTGCCAGGGGAAATTTTGATTGGATATTAGGAAGAATTTCTTGACAGAGAAGGTGGTCAAATATTGGAATGGGCTGCCTAGGAAAGTGATGGAGTCGCCATCCCAGGAAGTATGCAAGAGATGTATGGGCATTGCACTAAGGGATTTGGTCTTGTGTTGGGTCTTGGTAGCTCAGGTCTACAGTTGGACTTGGTGAACTTGAAGGTGTTATCAAACTTATATGATTCTTTGATTCTATGTATACATACAAATATATATATACACCACACACATGCGTGTGTGTGTGTGTGTGTGTAAAACCCTGAAATCTGTCAAGAAAAACAAAAAGCATCTGAAAAAGAAAAAAGTAAGAAAGAAAAGGAAAGAAAATATGATGCTATTTTTTCACTAAATATCCTGTAGTTTACTTCATAGATTCAGGGAGAAATCTCTTCTCTCTTTGAATGGATTTCAGCCTGTTTTTTTCCTCTATTAGAACAATGCATTAATCACTACCTTCTATTGTGGTAGAGCTATCAGGCGGACCAATAAAGCCATTCAGCTTATATAAATAATTAAACATTTTTCATGTGTCTTTACTAGATTTAGCCCACAGCCTAATTGTCATGTGCATTTGAATATAATAAGACTGTGGAAACCTTATGTTTGTTTAGTGAAGTTATAGCAGGCTAATCAATCTTTATTCATTTAAAATTTCAAGTATTCAGAAATATAATAGGAACTTACTGCAAGTGATACCATTATAACTCTATTGTACCTGGCCAGGAAAATAATCTTAATGCATACTCTTTCTGGATTTTCGTGGATCCACATTTTTTTTTAGAACCTGGAGTTTTTTTTGTTTCATCCTGAATGCCACCACTCTCAGATCTAAGATGTCGAGTACAAAAATCCTCTCACATTGTCAAAAATCTCCTATGTGGCATCTTTTTTTCTCAGGTTACTTTAAGAAAAGATAATACACAATGGAAACTGATAAAAAGCACAGTGATGCACATTAGACCTATGCTAAACAAATCTGCATCTACTCTTCCAAATTCAAAAAGACTATCTAAACAGAAGTTTGAACATCATGGGTTTGTATATCGTCATGGGCGTAGGATAAACTCATAAAGAAGCATACGGGGAGTTTTGACAAGCATTATGGGCTTATCTCTTCTCGAAATTCCTTTCAGGTTTCATGCATATGGACTGCCTTTGTTTTTGCTCATTTGTTTTTCATTTAGTTTTAAAGGTGTTCATTTTTTTATTATTATTTTTTTCCTAATGGATGAGCTGAGATGCCTTCAAGCTTTAAGACACATATTACTGTATGTATCATCCAGTCAGGTGGGCATGCAGCAACACTGCTGCAAAGCTGAAAGTAGAGATTAGCTAATAGCTATGGAAAACGGAGCTAAGCAAACAAATTTTCAGGTGTACCTAGACAGTATTTTATGTAGTTGTAGCTTTCAAAAGTAGCGTATATTGGATTTTTTCTTGAGCTCAGCTCAAGTGCAATATAAACACTACAAAGGATTCAGGTCAGCACTGAAATACCAGAGCTAAGGAATATAACCATTACACTATAAAAAAAAAAATACATAAATGTTAATATATCATTACTGAAAATAACACAGCACTGTATCACAACAATAGCGTTGTTGAATCACTAGAGGAATTAGTCCACAAAACTGAATCAGCACAGCAATGCTGAAAGGCAAGTGATTATTACTGCACAAGCTCTCTTGAATTCACAGTTTAGACACTAATGCTCATTAACTTCCATTTTGGACTGTATACACTGTTTCAAATACCCAACAAGAGAAATGGTTATGTACGACTTCATTATTTAAAAAAAAAAAAAAAAAAAAACAAAAAAAAACACTTTTAGCCTAACTCAGTATAGATATATTTCCTTTTCTAGGACATGAATGAATTATAGCTCTGACAGAAAATACTGTCCTGCCTTCAATTTAGAAAACCAGTTAAGATAAAGTAAAAAAATCCACAGAAAATCAGGGAAAAAAAAAAAAAAAAAGCTTTATATTTCTGCCTTTGCAAAAAACTAGCGAATGTAACAGCATGCAATATGATCTAGTAATTGTGTCAAAGAAAATAAAATATCCTGTTACTCCTGACATTGAATCAGATTAAATATATATTATATTTCTAGCTAGTTAATTATATTTTCTTAGAATCATAAAATCATTAAGGTTGGAAAGGACCTCCAAGATTATCCGCTCCAACTATCACCCTACCACCAATATTACCCACTAAAACATGTCCTTATGCACCACATTCAACCTTCTCTTGAACACACCCAGGGACAGTGACTCCATCACTTCCCTGGGCAACCCGTTCCAATGCCTAACAACTCTTTCTGAGAAGAAATTTTTCCTAATTTCCAACCTGAACCTCCCCCTGTGCAACTTGAGGCCATTCACTCTAGTCCTATAGCTGGTTAACTGTGAGACGAGGCCGACTCCCAGATCTCCACAAATTCCTTTCAGCAATAAGGTCTCCCCTGAGTCTCCACCAGACTAAACAACCCCAGTTTCCTCATCTGCTCCTCACAGAGCTTGCGTTCCAGGCCCTTCACCAGCTTTGTAGCCCTTCTCTGGACGTACTCCAGGGCCTCAATGTCCTTCTTGTAGTGTGAGCCCAAAACTTAGCAGAGTACTAGAGGTATGGCCTCACAAGAGCAGAGTACAGGGGAACAATCACCTCCCTGGTCCTGCTGGTTACACTATTCCTGTGTGGCCAGGATGCTGTCGGCCATCTTGGACACCTTTGCGCACTGGTGACTCATGTTCAGGTGAGCATCAGTCAGCACCCCCAGATCCTTTTCCTCTGCACAGCTTTCTAGCCAATCTGCCCCAAGCCTATAGCGTTGCATGAGGTTGTTGTGGCCAAAGTGCAGGACCCAGCACTTAGCCATGTTGAGCCTCATCTCATTGGCCTCTGCCTCTTGATCCAACCTGTTCAGGTCCCTCTGCAGGACCTTCCTACCCTCCAGCAGATCAACACTTTCCCCCAACTTGGTGTCATGTGCAATAAAATAGGCCCCCACACTGGCCCCTGGGGAACACCACTGGTGACCGGTTGCCAGCTGGATTTCACTCCGTTCACCACTACTCCCTGGGCCTGGCCATCCATCCAGCTTTTAACCCAGCAAAGAGTGTACCTCTCCAAGCCATGGGCTGCCAGCTTCTCCAGGAGAACACTATGGGAGACCATGTCAAAGGCTTTGCTGAAGTCTACATAGACTACATTAACAGGCTTTCCCTCATCCATCAGGCAGATCACCTGGTCATCGAAGGAGAAGAGGTTGGTCAGGCAGGACTTGCCTTCCATGACTGGACCTGATGCTCTGGTTGTCCCGCATACGTTGTGTGATTGCAATGAAGATGACCTGTTCCATCACCTTTTCTGGCACTGAGGTCAGGCTGACAGGAATGTAGTTTCCTGGGTCCTCCTTATAACCCTTCTTATAGATGGGTGTTACATTAGCAAGTCTCCAGTCATCTAGGACCTCTCCAGATGACCATGACTGCAGATAGGTGATGCAAAGCAGCCCAGCAATCACATCCATCACCTCCCTCAGCACCCTCAGTTGGATCTCATCTGGACTGATAGACTTGTGACAGCCCAGGTGGAGCAGCAGGTCTCTAACTGTTTTCACCTGAACTGTGGGGGATTTCTTCTGTTCCCTGTCCCAGACTTCTAGGTTGGGAGGCTAAGTACCCCGAGGATAAGAGGTCTGGCTAGTAAAGACAGAGGTAAAGAAGGAATTAAGAACCTCAGACTCTTTTCCTTATCCTCAGCAGTCACGTTCCCCCCTGCATCCACTAAAGGATGGAGATTCTCCTTGGCCCTCCTTTTGCTGTTAATATATTTTGCACACATGAATAACAAAACTCTGAAACTCAATGAAAAAATGTTTTGCCGCCTTTTATTTTTTGGATGATTAACATCTAGATAAACAAGAAGAAATGTCTTATTTTTGAACTTTCATTACATTACAATTATGCAAGCTATTTCTAGCTTCCTATTGAGATAATGGTAGGATAAATAGATAAGATGGGATACACTTAAGCAGTGCAATTTTTCAAGTTTACTCATAAGAAATATTTTTAAGCGCAAAAAAGATTTTCTGTGAAACTGAAGAAATTATAGTAACTCTATCTTGTTATCCTGAGACATCACAGTGAGTTAGTATTCTCCTTTAGTACTAAATATGAACTTGAAAAAGTATTAAAGTAAGGTAGAAAGGTTCTTCTTTGCCACTGGCTTTAGTACTGTTGACTTAATTCTTTGGAGTTATTTATACCACAGTTTCCGTTTAATTTCTTTGAGTTTTCATTTTATTTTGATTGAATTTTATGCTCTCAGAAATGACAAGATCACTTAGTCAGGCTGAAGAGCACATGCTGTTTACAAATTAATAATTCTGAATACATTTCTAAATGTATGATTTTCAAATTCTACCACTTCAAGGCAGATTATTTGCAGATCAGTGTTATTTCTTACTGCAGAGAATCATGGAACTTCACCTATATTCATTGTGTATTAAAACATGTCGTTTTGTGTATTAAAATTAGACTGTCAACATTAATTTCAAATGAAAAGCAATATCTTAGCACAATACTACAGAAATAACATTACGAATATATAGTCTAGTATAGCTATAATAGCACTTAATTATTATAGCTTTAAGACAGTTATGAGAAAAGAATTGCTTGGTGGTTATGGTCAACCACATTCTCTTAATATTTCAAGTAGTGCACGTGTACTAGTTTTAAAGCCTTGTACTTCATAAAAATTATCATAAACTACTCACAAGCAGAAGTAAAGCTTGTACTGTGAAAACAGGACAGAATAAATTCATTCATCATAGATAAATCACAGTTACTTGCTTCAGGAACTCCTGACATGGCTGTTTTGTTATTTGTTTGTTGAAAAAGGTGCAAAAAATGTACTTGTCAACTGCGATATGAAATCAATAATGATGAAATAAATACTAGAAGAGAAACTGTCAGCAAATAGGTAAAATAAGGAAAACATTTTAAGGATTTTCCCACTGGTTAATAACTTTGCGGTTAAATATATGTGAAAGATTCAATTAGGTTTATCAAACCAGATCCTACTTGGTTCTTCTGAATATAGATGTATATCAGCAATACAAGTGTACGATTTATATAGAGCTATACCATGAACTGCTCACAAACTGCTGTATATCATTTAGTTATACAATCCAATATCTGGAATACTTTACTATGACTATTCAAACAAAGGAATTAACATATTTTCATTTGTTTGTATTGAAATATATAAGACAGAGAGAGAGAGAGAGAGAGAAAGGAATCTATGCTCTACCATTTAGCATACAGAACTCACCTATGATCTATTCTGAAAAGACTCATCACACTTATCTCTTATAGTTCACAAGAAATCACATTAATATTCAGACTCCAGGAAAGAGGGGAGGAAGAAGAAGAAGAAGAATCATATTGCACTGGTCTGTTCTACTGGCAATCAAAGAATGCAAGGTTCATGAAGAACAAATTAAATTGAGAAAGAGATGATTTTCTATTTTACTGGACATTAGCTAATGGGAAAGAATTCCAGAGTTCTTCTGATCTTTCTTTTATGACTTTTTATTCAGGAAAAAACAAAACAAACACTTAATTTTTGTGATTAGGCTTTTTAATTCCTCTTACATGTTATTTTATGAGTTTTGGTTTTTTGCTTGCTTTTCATTTGCAGCCTTAATTAACATAAATGTTACTATGATATCTATTCTTCCATTAAACGTGCAAAGCCACAATTACTGTTACAATAGAATATTCTGTGTCTAGAAGGTAGTATTTGAAACACAGAATCAGATACACACTGATTTTAAAATGGAGTGCTAAATTCTTTGAAATCATGATAATTTGAGTATTTTCAGATGTCTCTGACTGACTACTTGTGTCATCCAAAGCCTAGCAGAATCAGTAGTTTTCCAGATGAGTTCAAAGACATTAGGATTTCATCTTGGAACTTGATCATAGAACAAAGTATCATAGCCCCAAGCAAGGAAATATACATAAAATACCATGCCATGTTAACATACCCAGACCACAGGGAATGAACTACTGCTGTTACTTCAACTTGATTATAAGTTAAGTAGTAAGGAAAGCTGGTTTATTCTGAAAGCTCCCTTATGTCTTCTGCTGTGAAGTTGTGATCTATCCTAATAGACTCAATATCCTTAGGGCAGTTTGTCAGGAATCACAGAATCACAGTATCACAGAATCGTCTAGGTTGGAAGAGACTTCCAAGATCACTGAGTCCAACCTCTCACCTAACACTAACAAGTCCAACACTAAACCATATCACTAAGGGCTACATCTAAATGTCTTTTAAAGACCTCCAGGGATGGTGACTCAACCACCTCCCTGGGCACTCCATTCCAATGCCTAATAACCCTTTCAGTAAAGAAGTTCTTCCTAACATCCAACCTAAACCTCCCCTAGTGCAACTTTAGCCCATTCCCCCTCGTCCTGTCACCAGGCACGTGGGAGAATAGACCAACCCGCACCTCTCTACAGCCTCCTTTAAGGTACCTATAGAGAGCGATGAGGTCTCCCCTGAGCCTCCTCTTCTCCAGGCTGAACAATCCCAGCTCCCTCAGCCGCTCCTCGTAAGACTTGTTCTCCAGACCCCTCACCAGCTTCGTTGCCCTTCTCTGGACTCTCTCGAGCACCTCCATGTCCTTCTTGTAGCGAGGGGCCCAAAACTGAACACAGTACTCGAGGTGCGGCCTCACCAGAGCCGAGTACAAGGGGACAATCACTTCCCTAGACCTGCTGGCCACACTGCTTCTTATGCAAGCCAGGATGCTGTTGGCCTTCTTGGCCACCTGAGCACACTGCTGGCTCATATTCAGCTGCCTATCAACCAGTATTCCCAGGTCCTTCTCCGCCAGGCAGCTTTCCAACCACTCATCTCCCAGCCTGTAGCGCTGCTTGGGGTTGTTACGCCCCAGATGCAGGACCCGGCACTTGGCCTTGTTGAACTTCATACAGTTGACCTCAGCCCACCGGTCCAGCCTATCCAGATCCTCCTGCAGAGCCTTCCTTCCCTCGAGCAGATCGACACACACACCTAACTTGGTGTCATCTGCAAACTTACTGAGGGTGCACTCGATCCCCTCATCCAGGTCATCGATAAAGATATTGAAGAGGACCGGCCCCAGTACTGAGCCCTGGGGGACTCCACTAGTAACTGGTCTCCAACTGGATTTGGCTCCATTCACCACAACTCTCTGGGCCCGGCCATCCAGCCAGTTTTTAACCCAACAAAGCGTACGCCAGTCCAAGCCATGAGCAGCCAGTTTCTTGAGGAGAATGTTGTGGGGAACGGTGTCAAAAGCCTTACTGAAATCAAAGTAGATCACATCCACAGCCTTCCCCTCATCCACCAAGCGCATCACTTGGTCATAGAAGGAGATCAGGTTCATCAAGCAGGACCTACCTTTCATAAACCCATGCTGACTGGGCCTGATCGCCTGGTTGCCCTGCAAGTGCCGTGTGATGACACTCAGGATAATCTGCTCCATGAGCTTCCCTGGCACTGAGGTCAAGGTAACAGGCCTATAGTTCCCCGGGTCTACCGTCTGGTCCTTTTTGTAGATGGGCGTCACGTTTGCTAGCCGTCAGTCGACTGGGACCTCCCCTGATAGCCAGGACTACCGAGAAATGATGGAAAGCGACTTGGCCAGCTCCTCTGCCAGTTCTCTCAGTACTCTTGGGTGGATCCCACCCGGCCCCATCGACTTGTGTACATCCAAGTGTTGTAGCAGGTTGCCAACCATTTCCTCATCGATAGCGAGGGCCACATCCTGCTCCCCATCCCCTTCCACCAGCTCAGGGTACTGGGTATCCAGAGAACAACTGGTTTTGCCGCTAAAGACTGAGGCAAAGAAGGCATTAAGCACCTCAGCTTTTTCTTCATCCCTTGTAACTAAGTTTCCCCCCTGCATCCAGTAGAGGATGGAGATTCTCCTTAGTCCTCCTTTTTGTGTTGATGTATTTGTAAAAACATTTTCTGTTATCTTTAACAGCAGCAGCCAGATTGAGCTCCAGATGAGCTTTGGCCCTTCTAATTTTGTCCCTGCACAGACTCGCAACATCCTTATAGTCCTATTGAGAAGCCCGCCTTCTTTTCCAAAGATTATAAACCCTCCTTTTTCTCCTAAGCTCGAGCCACAACTCTCTGCTCAGCCAGGCCGGTCTTCTTCCACGCCGGCTCGTCTTTGGGCACGTGGGGACAGACCGCTCCTGAGCCATTAAGATTTCCTTCTTGAAGAGTGCCCAGCCTTCCTGGACTCCTCTGCCCTTCAGAACCACCTCCCAAGGGACTCTGCCAGCCAGTGTCCTGAACAGCTCAAAGTCAGCCCTCCGGAAGTCCAAGACAGCGGTTTTACTGCTCCCCTTCCTGACTTCGCCAAGAATAGAGAACTGAACCATTTTGTGGTCACTCTGCCCAAGACAGCTCCCGACCACCACATCTCCCACCAGTCCGTCACTGTTTGTGAAAAGAAGGTCTAGCGGGGCACCTCCCCTGGTAAGCTCTCTAACCAGCTGCGTCAGGAAGCTATCTTCCACGCTCTCCAGAAACCTCCTAGACTGCTTTCTCTGGGCTGTGTTGTGCTTCCAGGATATGTCTGGGAAGTTGAAGTCCCCCACGAGAACAAGCGCTGACGATTTCGCGGCTTCTGCCAGCTGCCTGTAGAACTCCTCATCCGTCTCCTCATCCTGGTTCGGCGGTTTATTACAGTCCCCCACCAGAATGCTTGCCTTGTTGGCCTTCCCTCTGATCCTAACCCGTAGGGACTCAACCTTATCATTCCCAGCCTCAAGTTCCTCAACATCTAAACACTCTCTAATATAGAGAGCCACACCACCACCCCTTCTGTGCTGCCTGTCCCTTCTGAAGAGCCTATAGCCAGCCATTGCAGCACTCCAGTCATGAGAGTGGTCCCACCACGTTTCCATGATGGCAACCAAGTCATAGGCTTCCTGCTGCACGATGGCTTCCAGTTCCTCTTGTTTGTTACCCGTGCTGCGTGCATTAGTGTAGATGCACTTCAGTCGGGCCATTGCCTTCTTCCCTGGCTTTGCCATTGTTCCCCCCAGCACAACTCCAACAAGCCTTCCTTCAGCCCCATCCCCCTTCTTTCCTAGTTTAAAGCCCTCTCAACTAGCCCTGCTAGCTCCTGGGCTAGGATCCGTTTTCCCCTTAGAGATAGGGACCCGTCTGCGGCCATCAGGCCCGGTGCCGAGTAAAGCGCCCCATGGTCAAAAAACCCAAAATTTCTGTGTTGGCACCATCCTCTGAGCCACGTGTTTATCAGGTGGGCTTTCCGTGTCCTCTCGGTACCCCTCCCTGCTACTGCAGGGATAGATGAAAACACCACCTGTACTCCCACTCCATCCACTAACTGTCCCAGTCCCATAAAGTCCCGTTTGATGGCCTTCAGGCTTCTCTCATCAATATCATCACTGCCAGCCTGGACTATCAAAAGAGGGTAGTAGCCAGAGGGGCAAACCAGGTTGGGAAGCTTCCTGGCAACATCCCTGACCCTGGCCCCAGGGAGGCAGCAGACTTCCCTATGGGTAGGGTCAGGCCGACAAATAGGGCCCTCTGTCCCCCTGAGAAGGGAGTCGCCTACAACGATCACCCTTCTGTCTGTCTTGGTGGAGGCAGTCTTGAGGCGTGGAGTCGGCTTCCTCGCCCTAGGCATCCTCCTGGGTAGACTTTCTACCTCGTCCTCACCCACCGGTCTCTCAAGCTCCAGGGCCTCAAATCTGTTACGTAAGGGCACCTGGGAAGGTGGGGCTGGTAGGGGGGGGGCGTTGCCTGCAAGGTCGAGCAGGGACCTGTCTCCATCCCTCCTCAACTTCCAAGTCGCCTCCCTCTGCCCAACAGCAACAGGGCATGGGGTCCATACCCATTGGGGGTGTCTCACCCCGGTACCTCTCCTTCAAGCCCTGCAGGGAGTCACTCTACCAGTCTATCTCCCGCTCACACTCCCTAATAGCCCTCAACCTCTCCACCTCCTCTTTGAGTTCTGCCACCAGGCGGACCAGGTCATCCACCTGCTCGCACCTCACACACATGATGCCTCTGCCTCCCTCAGATGGCAGCAACAGGCTCAGACAGTCCCTGCACCCAGAGACCTGAACTGCCGCATTGTTGAGCAGGCGGTCAGTCTGGGTGGCCACAGACTTTCTAGAGAGAGCAGTCTGCCTGGTGAAGACCATCGCAGCCCAGCTAGCGGTCGACAGCCGTTAAAGATGTTGTTCTTATGGGCGGGGGGGAAACTCTGCCCTCTCTGCCCTCCCTGCTCGCCCTGCCTGCGGGAACTGCTGCGCAAACTGCCTCGCCCACCCTTCTGACGCGCCGCGCCCTGTTTGCCCACCCTGGTCGCCACGCTTCTGGTCGCTCGAGGCTAGCTGGCAAAACATTGTTCAGTTCTCTCAGTACCCTCTGGTGGATCCCATCCGGCCCATTGACTTGCATACATCCAAGTGCTGTAGCAGGTCTCCAACCATTTCCTCGTGGATAGTGAGGGCCACATCCTGCTCCACATCCCCTTCCGCCAGCTCAGGGTACTGGGTATCGAGAGAACAACTGGTTTTGCTGCTAAAGACTGAGGCAAAGAAGGCATTAAGCACCTCAGCCATTTCCTCATCTCTCCTCACTAAGTTTCCCCCCCCATCCAGTAAAGGATGAAGATTCTCCTTAGTCCTCCTTTTCGTGTTGATGTATTTATAAAAACATTTTCTGTTGTCTTTAACAGAAGTAGCCAGATTGAGCTCCAGATGAGCTTTGGCCTTTCTGATTTTGTCCCTGCACAGCCTCGCAAAATCCTTATAGTCCTCCTGAGTGGCCCACCCTCTTTTCCAAAGATTATAAACCCTCTTTTTTCTCCTAAGCTCAAGCCACAACTCTCTAAAAATATGGAACGCTTCACGATTTTGTGTGTCATCCTTGCGCAGGGGCCATGCTAATCTTCTCTGTATCGTTCCAATTTTAGTACATGTGCTGCCGAAGCGAGCACAAAGCGAGGATTTGATCAAACAAATCCTACCAACATAATTTTGCTTGTAGTGTTATATTTTTGCACTTTAAAAGGACAAAGCTTTGAAGTTTAAAATCTTTTCTAAATACCCAGCCTGAAACACCAATGCCTCATGGAGCACTTCATGTTGCACAGTAAGTAGAGGTGGTAAGAGATTTATAAACACACGCTGTTTCTGGCTTGGTGAAAGAAAAGATCTCTGCCGTTTTGTAACTATGGTAAAATAATGTTTATATTTGCAGACTTCTCCTTGGTCTGGCTGCTCAAAATTTTCACTTAAAGGTTTGAAGTTGTTTGATTATTAGGACCAAATCTCCATGCTACTTCTGAAAGATACCTTACATCTATCACCCCTTCTGTCCTGACAACACAAAGACATGAACCAAAGGCAGAGTAACTCTGGCTCCTTTTGTGCTTTTGAGAGTGATCCCCTTCCCCATACCAAGTGTTGCTGACGTGCCAGCCAACCCTAGCCTTCATGTGCATGTGCTTTCTTATTATTACCATATAGAAGCATCTGAATAACCACTCTGAGAAAATATAATTCAGGAAAACAACCAAGAACACACCAGGACCTTTGTCACAGCTTAGCTACCTTTATTCAATGCCAGCTTATATGGTGTTGTGCAAACTTGGATCAGACATGAAAGGAGCTATGTGAGAGAAGTTGTCATTGGACCGTGTTCTTTTGATTTTTTTTTTTCAAGTTTAGGCTCTTATTCTTGGTCCTTATAAGCTATGTTGAAGCTATGTTGCAGCTATTGTGCTTGGCCTTGTATTTCACTGTCCTAGATCCTAGGGCCTAACTAATAAAAAATTTCACTGGTACATGGACAAGTGATAGTAATGACTGTACAGCAGGCAGGAAATGTTATCGGAAAGAAAATATCAAATGCAAACTAAAGCTTTACAACTTTAACTTGGACATGTGTGATTATCAAGGAAATCGTCTTTGTATCTAATATACTGCAGACATTTTTCAGACATCAGAGTTAAAAAAGGATATTATTCTTACAAAACTAGAAAGGTCAGTGAGATACTTGCTGCTTGCATGTTACTCTGACAAATATGACTACCTCAGGGCAAGAGTTTTACATTCAGAAAATAATTGCACTCTTTTATTTGTAAAATCATCATTCTTACAGTGTGTTGTGGTCTATTCTCTTCATCTCACTCTTGGGTAATATTTTTTTTTTCTAAGCTGCTCTCTCATTTTCCATTTCCTGCCTAGCCAAGAGAGAGAACAAATTAGACAAAGTGTTCAGTCTAGGAACTTGAATATTTTTTTTATTTACAGCCTTGTTGTCATGCTTAGCTGAGCTACAGGAGCTACAGTTTTGACTTCTTTTAGTACTGAATGTAAGTGGATATACGATATTGTGAATAATAAAAAACATGTTTCTTCTTGTGAGATGTAAAACCATATCTTATGATTTAAAAAGTGTCTGTATTAAGACATGCTCTTCTTTGCAACATTTACAGAAGTAAAATTTATTGAAGACGGAGTATCTACATGATCAGAATCAAAATGAAATTAAAATCTTCCAAAGACAGTCCTCCCACAGACTGGGAAATTTTGTTTGTTTGTTTGTTTGTTTGTTTCCTTGCTTTTGTTGTTGTTGCTTTTTATTATTATTATTATTTATTCTTCCTTTTAGCTTCTTCCTTTTAGCATTCACATTATTGTCATCCTCTTTTCTTGTGGGTATCATGAGAAAGTGGACCATACAAACAACGTAAGAGTGGTGTTCTACATAATTCAGAAACATTATTTTCTTGTTGTATACTATACAATAGTAAATTCATTGTCTTTGACCACAAATACAACATGCAGAAAATCACAGAATCATAGAATCAATAAGGCTGGAAAACACCTTGAAGATCATCTGGTCCAACCGTCCCGTCCCCCTACCACCAATATCACCTACTAAACCATCTAAGCACCACATCCAACCCTTCCTTAAGCACCCCCAGGGATGGTGACTCCACTACCTCTCTGGCCATCCCCTTCTAATGCCTGACTGCTCTTTCTGAGAAGAAATGTCTTCTAATTTCCAAACTGAACTTCTCCTCGTGCAATTTGGGGCCATTCCCTCTAGTCCTATCACTAGTTATCTGCAAGAAGAGGCTGACCCCCAGCTCCCCACAACTTCTTTTCAGGTAGTTGTAGAGAGTAATAAGGTAACCCCTGAGCCTCCACCAGACTAAACAACCCCAGTTCCCTCAGCGGCTCCTCACAGGACTTGTGTTCCAGGCCCTTCACCAGCTTCGTAGCCCTTCTCTGGACATGCTCCAGGGCCTCAATGTCCTTCTTGTAGTGTGAGCCCAAAACTGAACAGAGTATGTAAATTGCAGCCTGTTACTATTTATAGATTTAATAATCCTACTCCATGATTATTATTTTATCTGCTGTTTTCCTTGATTATTTGCATGGGTCAGAGTCAATGCCTATCTGTTACTTTGGAACACCCACAAATAATATTTGCATTACAAGAATTTTCCTGACAGACCTGGTTAAGCGTTTTCTGTACTGTTTTCTATCCTGGATAATTTGATCACTGCAGGGCATGTCTAAGTTGTGCATAATCCTACAAGCTCTGAACAAGGAAATTTACATGACAGAAAGCATTTTTGCCCTAAAAAACTATTAAGAAAAAATAAGATGTAGTAACAGACATTCCTAGATTCTTTATTAAAGGACAGAGAAACAAATTGAAAAAGGAACAATTTATGTATTTATGTGTACATTCCTTCCACAGATACTTTTTGTCTTGCTGAAGTGAATAAGCAGTGCCCACTATTTATTCAGTTTTGTGTGTCAGGTAGAACATAGTAGGGGGTGAAATGAATTCATCTTTCTGTTTTCAAGTAAACTAAAAGCAATTTTAGTCTTCCCATGTGGTCACTTGAGGTGCTTGTCATGTTCTAGCTAATGATATCAGGCACCCTCAGGTTGTTTAAGTATTCATGAAGTAATTAAATCCTCATTAACATATAAATAAAAGAAAACTGAAAACAAGTTTAGGAGACACCTAACATCTGTTCTAATGCTTTTAAGTATTAAAATGTGCCACATACAGAAGGAAAAGTGCATTCTGTTCAGGGAAGTATTTTGCATGGATTATTTATAGAAACTATAATTAAACTGATTTGGCATATTAAGTAAAGTTAACAGCAAAGCATTATTTAGGTAGTTCATACGTCTCTGCCACCCAAAAAAAGGAACTAAAAATAGGAAAGGGGGAGGTAAAATTAAATTTTGTTTGTTCTGAGATCCAGATGAAATTCCAAGAACAGTCAAAAGAATCCTCCTTTAGAGTCTGAGAAATGCAAAATCTTACAAGGCAGGCATATGTGGGCTTCTCGTTTAAATACACCTTTAAATACATATATATATATATAACTGACATTTGATAATTTGATATTACTGACATTTGAAAAACAAAACCCCAAAAGTGGTTCTACACAATGACTCATAAGTTAACCCTTATATGTCTTCAAATTCTGAGTTTAATTGAGAATTATATCATACAACTTGAGACTTTAGTTCGGAGACAACCTTATATTCTCAAAAGAATTTATCCTTCTAATATTGAAGAAATTACTTCTTTATATATAGTATATATTTTTTTCTAAAAATATTAAAATAAATATATTTTACTTGTGAGCAATGTATGTGCCCACTGTTCCATACCATGCCACTGCAGCTTTCTCTATGATAGAAGCAGACAAATAAACTTCAATAATGAACCATGCATTGAGACTGAGAAGATGGAAAATGGCAAAGGAGAGATAGAATATATCTTTCAAGTGCAGTATACAAAATCATTTGTGTTCTTTTCTTTGTAACAATCTCTGTCTTTTTTTTTTTTTTTTTTTTTTTTTGTAATCTATATTAAAATGTATTACACAATGGTGTTAATTCATTGTGCCCTTACATAGTAAGGGGTACATAAGATATAAGCTTTTATTGCTCTAGCTTTCACTAGAAAGGAATGCATACCCAGGGAAATTTAACATTTCTTACTGTTTATTTTATGCAATTTATTTCAAAAAGCAGTATTTCATGTCTTAGCCAAATTCTGCGTTCTTACATGCTTTTTCTCACTGTGATGCCTACTGAGGAAAATGTATGCCAATTATGCAATGTGTTTGGTACATCCTGAAAAGGGTGTATTGTGGAAAAGGGCACATAGACCTACCTGAAAGAAAAAGATAAACATATTTTTCTCTTTTTTAACTGTGGTAGACAAAGGGCAAGTAATTTAAAAGTAGCTGCATTCTGTTATCATTATGCACATAAGTATTATTCTTTTAAGAAGACCGCTATTCACCACCGGTAACTAAAGTTAAAAGGAATAAGTGAAAATATTTTCCTCATATTCAACTCACGTCAGTTCCAGAAAATTTAGGATTAGCAGAGAATAATGTTGTCTTAGGCATTATAACTGTGAAAAGAAGACGTGCTCATACAACATAGGAAAAAAAAAATGTACTCCTATTTATCTTAAACCCATATTGCAATGAAGACACGTAATGAAGCTTGGATTATTGCAATCTTGTATTGGTAAAAAATGATTATTTTACAAGTCCTCATGAATAGACTTTTCTTCAAAACTAGAGAGTGCTTGTTCCAGGGTAGATTTTTGGAGAAAAATATGGTAGATTCAATACCTGTTGACCAACATCGGATACGTTTCATAAAAATATTACTAGTACCATTAAAGATAATCACAGACACATGCATGCACATGTGCACACACATGCCTATGTGTATACATATATATATTTAGACTTATTGCTATCTGGGAACAGAAAGGAGTCTAGAGGATTTACAACCCTGTCTGCCAAAAAATGGTCTCAATTGAGTTTGCTGTTAAAGATTCGTCTCACTCTTCAGTGCATCTTCCACTGCCAGGCAAGGTGAAATTGACTTTTCACTGACCAAAAGAGAAAACCGTCAGTAGATCAAACTGTATATTCAATTGCAGATCTACTTTGTTAATTAGAAAGACTCAGTAAGGGAACTCAGATTAAGTCATTGGCCGTCTACACTGTACATGTGTATTGGGTTTATCTGGCAAGGTGTTGGTAGCAGGAAGGCTTCAGGGGTGGCTTCTGTGAGCAGAAGCTCCCCCGTGTCAAATCAGAGCCAGCTCCAGCTGTCTCCAAAAGGGACCGGCCGCTGGCTGGGCTGATGCTGAGCCAATGAGCAACACTGGTTGTGCCTCTGTGAGAGCAGATTGAAGAAAGATTGAAGCAGATTGATGCAACAGTGAGAGAGGAGTGACGAGTGAGAACTAGCCCTACAGACCCCAAGGTCAGTGCAGAAGGAGAGCACGAGGTGCCCCAGGCATGGAGCAGAAGTTCCCCTGCAGCCTGTGCAGAGGCCCCTGCTGGAGCAGGCTGTCCCCATGTAGCCCAAGGCTCCCACGGCAGAGCAGATCTCCACGCTGCAGCCAGTGGAGGAGCCCCCGGTGGAGCAGGTGGATGTGGCCTGGAGGAGGCTGCAGCCCATGGAGAGCCCCTGCAGGAGCAGGCCCTGAGCTGGAGCTGCAGCCTGTGGAGAGGATCCCACGCAAGAGCAGGGGGTCTGGGGGGAGCTGCCGCCCATGGGTGACCCATGCTGGAGCAGTTTGCTCCTGATGGATGGACCCCATGGTACAGAGCCATGCTGGAGCAGTTCTTGAAGAGCTGCTGCCTGTGGGAAGCCTACGCAGGACCATTTCAGTAAGGACAGCATCCCATGGGAGGGACCTAACACTAGAGCATAAGCAGAGTGTGACCATTGAGGAGTGGCGGAGATGAAGCATTGCACACTGACCACAGACCCCATTCTCCATTCCTCTGCACCACTCGGGGGGAGGAGGCTGAAGAATGTGGACTGGGGGAAGGTGGTTTTAGTTTGCTTTCACTGCTCTAGCTTGTTAGTAATAGCCAATACATTATTTAAATCTCTCTATGCTGAGCTTGTTTTGCCCGTGATGATAATTGTTGAGTCTCGCTTTCCTTATCTCAACCCTTGGGCCCTTTCCATTGCATTTTCTCTTCCTTTCCCTTTGACAAAGGGGAATGAGAGGGTGGTTTTGTTGGAGTTTAGCTGCCCAACTGGATAAAACCACCAAAATATGTAAACTCATAACTTCTTTTTGTTGTTGTTGTTGCAGATGTTTTGTTGGTGGTGTTATTGCTGTTATTGTTTGATTGTTTTTGTTTTTGTTTGGTTATCTTTGAATTTCTCTGAGATAAATCATTTCCAGAGTGAAGTTTTATGCAATATGAATTAAGCTACTCCATACCATGTATCTTGAAGGTCATGACTTACTATATTTATTGCTGAAATTATACAACTGTCATGCTTGAATGGAACAAGGTGGGACAGGGTATAAAAAGCATTCAACACTTCACCATGAGAGGCATCGTTGGACCAATTTTGAGGATATTACTTTCACATAAACAATAGGTTATTTTTTTCAAGCAGAAAACATGCAGGTATCAAATGTTTCATTTCTTGCAGTGTGTTTAAATGGTTGGTCTGAATTCACATTCAAAGTATATCCAGTTTGTATGAACTCTCATGAATCGAGAAATACAAAGATTATACATTGTGTAACTGAATAGTAGAAGCAATTAGCTCTATATAATTTTGTAAATAAATATTTGCAGTTTGTTACATTCAAAAAATAAAAACAAAAAAAAGGAGAAAAAAAGTAGAAAAAATGGCATGAGAATTAGGTTGTGGCTTTTGAACCTAAAAAATTGGCCATGGTGCCAGTTATTGATGAAACAACCATTATTTTAGGCATATTGAAGAGTACACTAATTTACTTTCCTAATGTCTAATGGAGCTACAGAGCAAATAAAATGATGAGGAAAAACTGTACAGAGTGCAGTTATGAATTATATTTAATTTACGATCAAGCAGAGTATCTATCCAGATAGTAGTAATGACAATCATTATATTCGGATAACTTTCACAGAATTCCCCTGTCCCTGTGTAAAATAGAAGGTGATAATACAATAAAAAATATTTTTTCCCATCTTCAGATGGGAATACAGTATTTTTCCATTTATATATATTTATTTTTATATATTTTTAATATTTATATATATATATTTTATATATTGTTATTTAGGAAATAATAGTATTTCATAAGAATAACAGGGAATATGAAGCAGACAGCTTCCATATTCCTGTTTTTTTTTTTTTAGTGTCTCAGCTAATATCCAGATGTTAAACCAGCAGTTATTTAGTACTTGTAAATAACGACAACAGAATTAACAATTTTAGGAAGCTTACTCATCACTCTTTTTTCCTCCTTTTCTTCTCTTTTTTATTTTTTTTGTTCTCTTTTATAAAATCTGGGGAGTGATCAGCTCTACTAATGCTCTCTGTGACAACACAAATAGTCACAATTGCAAGCAGGTATGCTTCTACAGCGGTGGGGTTTCTATACTTAAATGTGTGATGGAGATCATTTTAGTCTTTCATATTCATGTGTTTCTGACATAATGCCCCATCACTATTTCAGTTTCAAAGGAACAATTTGAGCTTTCCTGTCACCAAGATTTCATTTAAACGTGTGTATAGAAACTAGAATTCTTCCTCCTTCTTATGAAGTGCTTCTGCATCTCTAGTTTGCTCTGAAATTGTGTGAAACAGAGATACAATCAAAAAACCTTCTGTTACAGAAGTGGAAAAAAAGAACTTGCTGCTGTGAAATTTGCTATCAAGTAATATACAATCAATGATTTCATGTTGTTGTTGTTAACTAGCTATGGTTGAAATAGGACATATGGTTTTATCCTTTTTGTCACAGTTTTCTTTTCTGAGCTGGAATAAATCACTAATACCAAAACATTCAAAAAGCTTAAAATTAAGAACCTACATTCACACACAAGCCAATGGAATATAACATGTAATCACAACTAATTACCTGTTTTCAGAAATAATGAGTATATATGTGCCTAAATTGAGCCTTCATTATTTTTTTTCCATTATTCTATTTATTAAATTTGGATAAAAACTAGCTATGCTGCTGTGATCAACATTTCCATATGAACTTCCAAAGAAGTCGAAGTGCACATTCTCTACAGTATACAATTTGTTTCAAATACCCAATGTAGAAAGTGATGAAATAGTCATTCTTCTCTGTGTCTGAAAAAGATTACTACCTGAAACACTAACTACACTTTTTCCAAATTATTCTTGTATTTGTTTCATGTTCATCACCTATACGTTCATACACTCAGTAGAAAGAAAAAAAGGACAGTGGGAGTGAGTGTCCTGATAAAACTATCCTTTGATTGCTTATTTTTTCATTCTGAATCATGATGCTTCAGGGTAATCATGTTGGCAATCCTCTTACATGAACAACCTTTGCTGATTATATACCTGGTCTCCACAAAATAAATAAATAAATTATTTAATTAAAAAGTAATTAAGCATTAGAGTGTAATCCATTAATAGTAATGTGCATTTGTGTACTAGTGACTAACTTGAGATGTTGAAGGAACTTTGAGAATAATCGTGGCACTTTAATGAGTCTTGATGCAAGAAATTCAGGCAGGATTGGAGTTCAATAATCTGAATTGCTGTTTATGACCCTGGTGAAATTAGGATTCTGAGCTTCAGTTTGACCAGAATTTAAGAGCATTCTCCAGGGTGAGTGCAGCTTCTCCCAGGAATTTGTCTGGCTAAATCTAAGGTCAGCTTCCTTGTTGATAGGAACTGTTGTGGAAACAAACGATCTTGAAGTGAAGGCTTTTCCCTCCTTTCCCTTGGGAGATGGATGAAGCTGAGGATCTCTTGTTTGGTCCTGTCTGTGTTACACCACAGATGTGATCTATGCCCCATCCCCTTGACCCTGACCCTATACCTCAGCTAATGACTTGGCTTCCTGGCTTCATCACGATGGACCTGCTCAGTAATCACCAGTTTGTACCTCATACTGATCTCTGTCTTTGGACCTGATCTGGCTCCAGTTTTGCTAACTTAATTTCTTGACTTCTTGCCAGTGAGGCCACTGCTCTGCCTGCCTCTTGTCACCTTTGGATCCCAACTCACCTTCCCTCATAGAGTAGTCTGCCATTACTGCTCCCTCACAGGATAGGGCTCTTCACATTGTGTCCAACCTATAAGTGCCCTTGTTTTGCCAAGTCTATTTGATGGTAGGGAGCAGATATTTATCCTTTCATTACATAATCGACTCTCTTCTTTCTTATTACAGGTCTAGTGATAACTCGAAACCCTCTGAAGTATGCCAAAACCAAGTTCTGACTGATATTATCTATTTAGACATCAAAGTCCTCAGCTTCCCTGTTTTGTGTCCATATGTAAAAGTCCCTCTCTCAGCTAAACTTCATTTTTGGAGCTGCTGCTCTGGGCTGTCAGACCATTCCTACAGGAGCTGCACTTTGGAGCCTTGGGTAACTGGGGCACATGTGAAACAGGAGTTGCATATCTCCTTTTCCTCCAGAGTCACCTTCAGTTTCAAAAAAGGCATTCAGACCCACTCTATACAAAGAGAAAATAAAGCACATAAATTACTTAGAGTTTTGGAGTGATAGAAGAAAAAAAAAAAAAAAAGAAAAAAGAAAGAAAGAAAGAGAAAAGGAAGGAAGGAAGGAAGGGAGAGAAAGAAAAAAGAAAGAAAGAAAGAAAGAAAGAAAGAAAGAAAGAAAGAAAGAAAGAAAGAAAGAAAGAAAGAAAGAAAGAAAGAAAGAAAGAAAGAAAGAAAGAAAGAAAGAAAGAAAGAAAGAAAGAAAGAAAGAAAGAAAGAAAGAAAGAAAGAAAGAAAGAAAGAAAGAAAGAAAGAAAGAAAGAAAGAAAGAAAGAAAGAAAGAAAGAAAGAAAGAAAGAAAGAAAGAAAGAAAGAAAGAAAGAAAGAAAGAAAGAAAGAAAGAAAGAAAGAAAGAAAGAAAGAAAGAAAGAAAGAAAGAAAGAAGTAAAGAAAGGAAGGAAGGAAGGAAGGAAGGAAGGAAGGAAGGAAGGAAGGAAGGAAGAGAAAGAAAGAAAGATAGTTATTCCTGTAAAGAGTTACTTTTCACTTGTAAAATATTTAAGTTAATCAGTCAAACACAAAAACACATAGCTCAGCTGTCCACATTAGTAACATCAAAACGGCTAATATTCACAATAAACGTGAGATAATATACCATAAGTAAAACAAATTCACAAGACTTGTTTTACTCTGTTTTAAATAATAAATGTATTTTTCAACAATCAGTAAAGGGAACTCCTGTATTGAAATCTTCAAGTCAAGAATAGGTGCCTTTTTGGAAAAAATTTTAAGCTCAGTCACAAGGTGGGGGATAAATATTAGAACAATTCTATGACCTATTCTATACAGGCAGTCTGACTAAATGATTTAATATACCCTACTGACCTTAGAAGAGGTTCATCTGCTAAAACCTCTAAAAAACAAAGTAACTTAATAAATTGTTTCAAATTTTAAGAAAGTAACAGATAAGTGCATAATATAATTAAACAGTATCAGGCAATATGATCAGGTCTTCTCTCCATTTCACCGAACATTTAGGATGTCAGACTTTCTTACAGTTTCAAGTACAACATTATTTCTTTCTTGATCGTGAAAGAAAGAAAAAAAGTTCATATAATCATTATTAGATGGAATGCGCCTCTCTCAGAGAGGGGTGAGGATTTTTGCTCAGGCAGGGCTGATAGATAAGGCTTTAAACAAGAGTCGAAGGGGGAAGGGGATAGAACTAGGCATGCCCATGATGAGCTAAGGGATGGTGTGCTAGAATCAGAGGGGCTGTGTGCTAGTGAGGCCCCCCTTCGGTTGGCTACACAAGGTGCTGCGTGTAGGGAGGCGCATTTGAAGTGCTTCTACACAAACGCACGCAGTATGAGGAATAAAATGGATGAGCTAGAAGTCTTGGCCCAGTCCCACATCATCATCGGCATAAGCGAAACCTGGTGGGATGAGTCCTGTGGCTGGTGTGTTGCAATAGATGGTTACAGGCTCTTCAAGATGCACAGGCAGGGTAGGCAAGTTGGTGGGGTGGAAATGTATGTGAAGCATGGGCTGAACTGTGTGGAACTTCAAGTTGGTGATGGCAAAGTTGAGAGCCTCTGGGTAAGGACTAAGGGACGAACAAATAAAGGGGATGTCGTTGTGGGAGTCTATTACAGACCACCTGGCCAGGACGACAACGCCGATGAATTATTCTTTGCAGAACTAAGAGATGCCTCAAGATCAACTGCCCTTATCCTAATGGGGGATTTCAACTTGCCAGATGTCAACTGGGATCACCACACGGCTGACACGAGCAAGTCCAGGAGGTTCATAAAACACCTAGATGATAACTTCTTGGTGCAGGTGCTAAGGGAGCCAACTAGGAAAGGTGCCCTCCTAGATCTGAAGCTGGAGAACAGAGAGGGTCTTGTGGGAGACATGGCAATTGGCGACCGTCTCGGTCATAGTGACCATGAAGTGGTTGAGTTTAGAATTTATGGTGACAGAAGGAAAACTGTCACCAAAACTTCAGCCCTGGATATGGGGAAAGCAGACTTCAGGCTGCTCAGGGAACTAGTCAGCAAGGTCCCCTGGGAAACTGCTTTTGAAGGCATTGGCGTCCATCAGTGCTGGTCAGTCTTTAAGCACTGCCTCCTAAAAGCTCAAGATCAGGCAATTCCAAAATATCGGAAGTCAGGCAAGTGGGGCAGAAGGTCGGCCTGGCTGACCAGGGAACTTCTACTGGAGCTTAGGCAAAAAAAGAAAGTGTATGGCTGCTGGAAGGAGGGTCAGGCGACGAGGAAGGAATACAGGGATGCTGTTTGTGTTTGTAGGGAGAACATTCGTGTGGCCAAAGCCCAACTAGAGTTCAAGCTGGCCATGTCTGTGGGAGACAATAAAAAATGTTTTTAAGATATGTGAAAAGAAAAAGGAGAACCAAAGAAAACATAGGTCTGCTACTAGATGGGGAAGGTCTCTTCACAGACAATGACATAGGCAAAGCAGAGACGTTTAACACCTTCTTCGCCTCTGTCTTCAACACTGATGATGGGCTTCGGGACCCAAGGTACCCTGAGCTGGAGGACCATGACGGTGGGAATGACAGACTCCTAACCGACCCTGAACATGTGCGGGATTTGCTGCTCCACCTGGATCCATACAAGTCCATGGGTCCGGATGGGATTCATCCCAGGGTTTAAAGAGCTGACTGACATCATTGCGGGACCTCTCTCAATTATTTTTCAATGATCTTGGGAATCTGGAGAGGTCCCAGTAGACTGGAAGCTGGCAAATGTTGTGCCAATTTTCAAGAAGGGTAAGAAAGAAGACCCTAGCAATTACAGGCCTGTCAGTCTCACGTCAGTGCCTGGTAAAATTATGGAGAGGATGATCCTTGAAGTTATCGAAGCGCACCTGGGGGACAATGCAGTCACTGGTCCCAGCCTACATGGGTTCATGAGGGGTAGGTCCTGCCTAACAAATTTGATTTCCTTTTATGATAAGATCACCCATCTAGTCGATCAAGGGAAACCAGCTGATGTGATCTTTTTGGACTTCAGCAAAGCTTTTGACACAGTTTCCCATAGGATCCTACTGGACAAAATGTCCAGCATACAGCTAAACAAAAATATCATACGATGGTTGAGCAATTGGCTGACGGGCAAGGCTCAAAGGGTTTTGGTAAACGGGGCCACATCTGGCTGGAGGATGGTCACTAGTGGGGTCCCTCAAGGCTCCATTTTAGGGCCAGTCCTCTTCAATGTCTTTATAAATGATTTGGATATAGGACTAGAAGGTGTTTTGAGCAAATTTGCTGATGATAATAAACTTGGAGGAGTTGTGGAGTCAGATGAGGGTGGAAAGGCCTTGCAGAGAGATCTGGACAGACTGGAGAGCTGGGCGATCACCAACCACATGAAGTTTAAAAAAAGCAAGTGCCGGGTCCTGCACCTGGGAAGGGGCAACCCTGGCTATACGTACAGACTGGGTGACGAGACGCTGGAGAGCAGCCCCACAGAGAGGGATCTGGGGGTTGTGGTTGACAGCAAGCTGAATATGAGCCAGCAGTGTGCCCTGGCAGCCAGGAGGGCCAACAGTATCCTGGTATGCATCAAGCACGGCATTGCTAGTCGGTCGAGGGAAGGGATTGTCCCCCTCTACTCTGCGCTGGTGCGGCCTCACCTTGAGTACTGTGTGCAGTTCTGGGCACCACAGTACAAGAAGGACATTAAACTGTTGGAGAGTGTCCAGGGGAGGGCGACGAAGATGGTGAAGGGCCTAGAGGGGAAGACATATGAGGAGCGGCTGAGGTCACTTGGCCTGTTCAGCCTGGAGAAGAGGAGGCTGAGGGGAGATTTCATCACAGTCTACAACTTCCTCACGAGGGGGAGTGGAGAGGCAGATGACCTATTCTCCGTTATCACCAGTGATAGGACCCGCGGGAAAGTGTTAAGCTGAGGCAGGGGAAGTTTAGGCTGAACATCAGGAAGAGATTCTTCACCGAGAGGGTGGTTCCACACTGGAACAGGCTCCCCAGTGAAGTCACTGCACCAAGCCTGTCTGAATTTAAGAAGCGATTGTACTGTGCACATAGTCACATGGTCTAAACTTTTGGGCAGACCTGTGCGGTGCCAGGAGTTGGACTTGATGATCCTTATGGGTCCCTTCCAGCTCGGGATATTCTATAATTCTATGATTCTATGATTATTTTTACAAGAGATTAAAGGATCCCACTGCTGGAACACGTATTATCTTAAATGTCATGATTAACCTAAGAAGTTGTTAAAAAAATATATATATTTAAAAATTGCTTGTTCTCACAGAGCTTGTTTCATTTTCCCTTATTTCTCCAAAGCATTGAATCATATTACAGCATCTTAGCAGTTAGGGAGTTATTGTGTGTTAAGGGATATAGCAAAATTTTAAAGCCAAAATAGCCCATTGTTGTGGTTTAGTCTGGCAGGCAAGGAAGTACCACAGAGATGTTTGCTCGCTCGCTCCCCCCACAGTGGGATGGGGGACAAAATCAGTTAAGTAAAAGTGTCAGAACTCATGAGTGGAAATAAAGTATTTTTACTAGGTAAAGCAAAAGACACGTGTGCAAGAAAAGAAAAACAAGGAATTAATTCACTACTTCCCATCAGCAGGCGGGTGTTCAGCCACTTCCAGGAAAGTAGGGCTCATCACATGTAATGGTTTCTTGGGAAGAAAAATGATAACACTCTCAACGTCTCCCCCTCCTTCTACCCCCCCCCCCCCCCCCCCCCCCCCCCCAGTTTTTGTAAGCGTGACAGCATATAGTATGGAATATCTCTTTGGTCAGTTTGGGTCACCTATCTTGGCTATGTCTTCTTCCAGCTTCTTGTACACCCCTAGCCTGCTTGCTGTAAAGAGATTTCTTGCTCCCAAATGCCGTAAGGGTAATTTCAAGTTTTGCCTGTTTTAGGCCAGACCACTACCAAAAGTTTGGGAACCCTCAAGGAACATCAGTTAATTTTCCACAGCCACTTACCTTCTAAAATGTATTTTCAAATATATTCTTCAGAATTTTGAAATTATTAGTTGTGTTTACTGTCAGATTAAACTTTCTATGAAAAAGCTTTCTTGAAAGCAGCCATCAAAATAGCTACTGAGTGTCCTGACAGTAACAGAAGAGAAAATATAAAGCTAATTTTCCCATTCTGCTGGAGGATATTCCTAGTTGAAGAAGCAAGCAGCTTTACTGTCAAAAAAAAAAAAAAAAAAAAAAAGTTAGAAAGTATTTCTCATTCATATTCAAGATGAATGAAAAAATTCAAGGACCAACAGGAAACTGTTCCATTCCATTCCATTTCCTCCCTTCCCCTTCCCTCCCCTCTTGTCACTGACTTTATATCTTACATAGGTAACAATAGAGCCAACTGCTATAATTATTCATTGTAATTCAGTTTTATTTTAGCAATTTAAATAGTCACTTCACTTTCACTTTGCTTGTTGCATGCCACCAATTAAAGCAAACATTACAAGAAATCAGAAAACTTAATCAATAGAGTCTTCATTTTATTTTTCTTGCTTCCATGTTTATCTACATGTTTTTAAAGGGAAAAAAAGTATATTTAAAATTAATTTACAATTAAAGGTTTATGTTCATAGCAATCATGCTGAAATATGCTACCTTTATGGGCTACTAAATATTTCACACCAAAGTTTAAATTTCTCCCCTTGACTACAAGTAGAATCATCTGTTCACTTAGCAAAGAATTCATCACATGCATGCCAACATGGCACAGCACTGTCAAGCAAAGTAAGTCATAAATACTATAATCTAATTTTTAGAACTTTGCAGTCAGATAGATGGCTTAGATGTAGTAAGAGTTTAGAATGAAGGAGTGCTGTGACCAGGGTACATATGCTACATCTGGCAAATATTCTGTAGCATAGATAGGTCATTTATGAAATTAAGAGTATAGGTAATAGGTGAGTCCTTTGAAATCCAAAAACTCTGTAGAATTTTTTTTTAGTATCTATATATCAACACTTGAAGGGAAATTTGTCTCCTGCTCTGACAGTATTACATTTTCCTTCACTGGTAGATTATGCTAGTAGTATTACATCTTTTACACTTTGTTCAAAATACCGGATGTATTTACCAAGGTAGACGAAGCTGTACTTTTGTGGTATGACTCTTCTCCATTCTGGAGAGCAAAAATAGTCAGTTATACACAATAATATTAATTATTCAAGAAATGGGTTTTAAATGAATGGAATAGATATTCTAATCATTTCATCAGCTTTTTTTTTTTTTTAATGAGTTAATAGTTGCACAAGAGATGTAAACCCCATCATGTTTGCATTGCTTTACCCCCACTCTTTTAAAAAGATTTTGTGCTCTCTATTTCTCCTTTCCAAATAAAAAATAATGTTCCAATTTTTGCAGACGATCCTTAATATTATATGAGATAAAACCCCTTTTCTTGTAGGAATATATTTTTCCTTGTGCAGTGACAGCCATATTTTGCTGAGACATAAGGCATGGGAAAAAAAAAAAAAAGAGAGAGAGAGAGAGAGAGGGAGAAAGAAAATAGTCTGTAATCAAACTTAATCACAGTAGTACCAGAAAGGCATAAACTAACCACCATCCAAGTTCCACAAGAGAAAGACTGTCAGATAGTCAATCAACAGCAGCAGAAAGCTTTGAGGATTAGGATTTATGTGATCTAAACAATTTGTCTAGCAGTTGGGCATAACTAGTTATGAAGTCTACCTCAAGTCAATGAAGAAAGACTGGTATTTCCACAAAGCTATTTCCAGCTATTTCTTCACAGTTTAGAAAAATTGAATGTTTACCCCCAATGATCTTTCTGTTTTCTGTAGTTATGGGACACAGTAAGGTTTCATTCATTCAGGATTCATTCTGTAAGGATTTTGAGCTCCAAAAATTCTTACAGTTCCTTCTAAGAGATTATGTATTTTAGTCAGCACTTATCACAATTTACAGAGGGGCATAAGGTGAAGAAAGACATTAATTATGTTTTAAAATAGATTTCAACATTTCACTTTAGCCCTGTGAGGGTCAGAGATTTTCATCTCCTTCACAAATACGTATATTTATGGTTTCCAGAAGTTTTTCCCCACTTAGAGATTCAGAAATGTGTCAGTTTGGATTTATAGATTTCTATGTTGTCTCACATCATCTTCCATTGAAGTAAAAACCAAAAACCAGCCACTTACTCCTCGTAGGCACCAACAAGAGATGTACAAGCCTAGCTGCGTTCATACATGATCAATTCCTTTTGTCATTTTACTTACAAGAGTAAATTATCATTCACTTTTTTTTTTTTTCCCCAATGCCTAATTGTAATATTCTCTCCTGAAGTTTGTACTCCTTGACTCTTATCCCACCACTGTGTACCCCTAAGAACAACTCTGTCTCTGCTATACCTTCTATCAAATAATTAAAGACAGCAATAAGATCTTCATTTAATCTTGTCTGCTGTTCTTTCTGGTTCTATTTGTCCATCTTGTACTCCAGCTCCAGACATCTTGGTGGTTCTTTGTTGGACTCAGTCTGGCATGTTAATGCTTTTTTTGTACTGCAGAATCCCAAGCTATGAACAATCTTCTAGACATGTTGAATAAGAGACAATAATGACTCCCTTTGACCTTGTGGCTGCACTTCTGCCATTTTAGCTCAGGATGTGGTTGGCCTTTTTGTTGCAGGGGTACACTGCTGACATGTTTAGCTAGGGCCATTTCCTTCTCTGAAAAGCTACTTTCTAGTTTTTTTGGCCCACAGTCTTTATTGTTGCATAGGCTTATTTCTCCCCAGGTGTAGGACTTTGCATGATGTTCCAGGACTTCATGATGTTCCTGTCATCCTGCTTCTCCAGGCTGCCAGGTCTTTCTTAACAGCAGTCCTGCCCTCCAGTGTATGAACCATTCTGACAAATTTGTCTTCATCCTTAAAACTACAAAAAAAAAACACTCCATCTCACAGTTTGAATCGTTAATAAAGACATTAAACAACATTGAACTCTGTATTGACCCATGAAAAAGATGAATTAATATTCTCATTCACCAGTCCCTTAAAGCCTATTGCCAAGCCAATTTTCTGTGTACCTTATTTCATTATCTTGGCTGTAAAGTTGTTACAGGAGACCTTGCTAAGTCAAATTATACAACATCCACTCCTCTCATTTTATACAGAAGAAGAGTTGTGTTGTCATTGAAAGTCATCATGCTTGTCACACACCATTTTGATTTGTTTAATCCATCTCTCTTTTCCTTCAGATCCTTGGAAATGGCTTTTAAAATATTTGCTTTATGATTTTCCTATGGACTGAGGTTAGGTTGACCTGATTGTAGCTTCTCATAGCTTTGTCCTGTTAAATACATATATGATATTTACATTTTTCCCATCATCAGGAACGTTCTCCAGTCTCCATGGTCAAAAACTGATAGACTCACATCCTTTCAATGGTGTTTTTCAGCTTCCTCACCACCCTAGAATGCACCCCATCTTGTTCCAAGGATGAATATTTATATTCAATACATGTATATACATGTACAATGCAACTCAGCAGTTCTCAACTACATACTTTTTTTCCCATGTTAATGTTTCACTCTCCCAGAATCTGACACTAGAACCACTAACCTACAAGATCTGAGGGTAAAACTTACCAGTAAAGATCAGGGTAAAGAAGGTGCTACCTTAGCTTTCCATATATACTTTGTCACTAGTCCCTTGACTCATAGTTGGTGCTGCCAAGACTGCCACCAGTCTTCATACACTCAGCAAATTATCCTCATCTGTGAGAAACACATCCAGTTTAGCAACTGTCTTAGTTGGTCATTGTGACCACTGTCAATTGACAAGGTTGGCCACTGTGACAATTGCCACATCAATGACCTGCATCTAATCTACAACTTTTTTAATGTTTTCCAGAGAACCCCTAGTCATGTTACCCTTTTAACAGATGTCAGGATTATTATAGTTCCTTAGGACAACTGAGGCCTAGAAATGTGAGACTTCTTCCAGTTGTTGAAAAAAGTCCCCATCAGTTTTTCTTCTTGATCATGTGGTCTTTGGCAAATACCCACCATCATGTCACCTGTATTAGTCTCTTTCCTGATCTTTACCCATAAACTGTCAACATCTTGGTCTCCCATTACATTGAGGTGAATACTTAGCTCCCCAACCTCACTTAAAAATCCTGTATCCACCCAGGGCAGCACCTGAGTCATGCAAACTACTTTAGCATGTCTCTGTAATCTCAGTAATCTATAGACTTTGCAATATGTTCCTGCAAGTGTCTGTGTATCTTTATTGATTATAAATGAAATAGACATGGCTACATTATATTAGGCAGTTACGTATGGATATCTAAATTTAAGTGAAACAAATTGCACCCTTAGTGACTTCAGGATTATTATTTTTTTTAATGTTCCCTATGCAGTTTTGAGAAACATTAGCAATGCAAAATATAGCATAAACTGTACTTGGAGAAATGACACAAAAATGCAGTTCCTAAAATCAGACTTCATCCAAGTGCTCAGCACAGTAATACCTGGAAGAATAGAAGGTAGAAGCATCCTGCACCAAAATACAATGTTTTTGATAATTTTTGTTCCTTATTCTATCTTAAAGACATGTATGCTGCAGAACAGTTAATACCAGAAAAAAAAAAGGCCCCCTTATAGTAAAGGAACATATAGAGGAAAAATATTCAAATATAAATATTAAATTCAAAAAAAAATGTTTTATACACATTCTGAAAATAACAAAAGAGAAAAACAGAGAATAGGCAATGTTATACTCAGCATCTTATTATGGGCAAAAGGGAATAAACCATACATAGACCTCAGGATGCACTGTTAGCTTAATTAAAATCTTAACTTCTAATAAAAATGCAACAGTCATTATAAGACCAGTTGCATTAACACAATCCAAATTAATACAAAAAAATATCTCATTAATATTAATAGATTTAAAATTGTAATACAAGTGTCCTGGTTCCAGTTAGGACAGAGTTAATTTTCCTCATAGTAGCTGGTAGGGTGCTATGTTTTGGATTAGGATGAGAAGAGCGCTGATAACATGCTGATGTTTTAATTGTTGCAGAGCAGTGCTTACACTAAGCCAAGGACTTTTCAGCTTCTCGCTCTGTCCTGCCAGCGAGCAGGCTAGGGGTGCAGCAGGAGCTGGGAGGGGACAGACCCAGGACAGCTGACCCAAACTGGCCAAAGGGGTATTCCATACCATCTGACGTCATGCTAAAAAATATATAGGGGTGGCTAGCCGGGGTGGGGCGCCGGCTGCTCGGGGATAGGCTGGGCATCGGTCAGCGGGTGGTGAGCAATTGCATTGTGCATCACTTGTTTCTTACGCATTATTATTATTAATACTATTATCATTATCACTATTATTATTATTGTTATTATTATATTCCTGTCTTAATAAACTGTCTTTATCTCAGCTCACAGGCTTCACTTTCCCGTTTCTCTCCCCCATCCCAGAGAGGGAGGGGGGTGGGTGAGCGAGCGGCTGTGTGGTGTTTAGCTGCCAGCTGGGTTAAACCACAACAGCAAGGAACATTAATATTATCAACTCTTTCTCTCTGGTGTTATGCTATGACAACCTAGGGATTTCATTCTGTATGTGGTATTCCCAGGGTTTAAAGCACAACAGGTCAGGCAATAGCCTTATACAAAGATTAATGTACGCAAGTAATAGAGAAAAAAACAGTATTTTCTCGGCCGAAATGCCTCTGTAAATGCATCTGTAAAATGTAAGAAAAAAAAAAAAAATCCCAAATCAAATCTAACAATTTAGGGAATCTTAATAAATAAATAAATAAATAAATAAATAAGTACTGGCTATTGCAGGGTTGAACTACTGAACTCTAGCTTCTAAAGTAAAACTGGTATCTCAAATGAATTTATTTTTTCTTGGATACTGATCTAGAGTAAAATAAATTGTTCCTGAAGTATTTTATTTGTTTATTTTAATGATAGGGAAGAGGAAATAACATAAGGAGTTTCTTTGTATTGTTGTGTTTGTTTGTTTGTTTTCCTTCTTTGCCTTTATCTCCCTTACTCTCTTCTGGGAAATGCCTAAGATCTGGAGAGAAATCTTGAATTGTAAATTAGTAACTTCAGCAGAATTCTAAAATCAGATCCTAGTATAACTTTTTCTGAAATGTTACATGCAGTGATTATTAAAAAAAAAAAAAAAGCTTTTCATTTGTCACTATCTATTTACACATGATGCTGTGACACATAATTTATTGTATAGAAATGAAAGCTGCAAAGAATTAGCAAGCCAAGTACTCAGAGGCCAAAGAGTCATTTCCCTGGCAAGGGAGATCATGCAAGAATATATCCTTCTTCCCGTTCATGTTTCTATTTATTGTTTAATGGTTTTCCAGTTGAAGAACTGAATGATAAGTAGCTGGCTTGAATTTTACTAAGAGCTCTGTGACAGCAATGCTGAAAGATTCAGTGCTGTGTGACTGTAATCACAAAAAGATCTTCAGTGTTTGGACTGTCATAGAAATAATTATTGCTACAAGATTTTTTTTAAACCCACTATTATTAAGTCCACAGTTCTGAATTTTTACTAGAAAAAATATCACAAGACTGAACTTAGAATTTTGAGTTATGGCATTGAAACAAATTGGTAGGGGCTGTGCCTTTCTAGTTCCCTACTGCTTACATTGAAGTGGTCTGAATATTTTATATACACTTGCAAATTGCACTGATATAAATAGTCAATTCCAGTAGAGAGTTTAAGCCTTTTTTTTTTTTTTTTCTTTTTTTCCCCTAGGTCCAATACTGTGATCTGAAATCCCCTAGTCATTTATTAACTATTCCAGGGATGCTTACTCTTGTATTTTCTCTTGTCACAATTAAACTGCTGCACATGTGCACAGTAGGTTTCTGATAGGTACAAAACTGCTTAGGACCTCTCATGCAGCTGAACCTGATCAGGGCCAAAATTATCAAAAGGATCCATTTCACAAAAATATCTAAGAGCTACCTCAAACAAAGGCTTTAAGATTTGCTTAGATTGGTGGTTGAAGCTAAAGGTAATTAATCTCCAGGCTGAGCATTCAAGACTTTTGACCTGGACTCCAGGTCAAAACCAAGACCAACTTGTCCTGAGTAGGGTGTCAAAGGAAGAGTCCTGTGCCCATATGTGTGTGCTCACAGCATGTATCCAGTGTCTTAGGGACTAACAATGAAGAATCTGTTTGCACAGAAGGAACAATTCAAGATACACTCTTTCAGTAAAAAAGAATCTGAATTACTTAGTCTCCATAGATATTACATGGAAATATTCAGTTTTGTTCTTGGAACTATCAGTATATTTGTGTTTTATCCAGTGACTGTCTCATTCAGAATGCATGGACTTGAGATTGACCCTCCCTACCCTTAAGGTGAGTAGCTGTAAAAAAAACATCTATCCATTTTTCTATTTTTCCTGCCCTCAGTGAATCTTGTTTTGTTTTGTTTGTCCCTGTGACAAGGCTACAAGAAGAGAGAGAAATAACAGCCTCAGATGGTTATCAATATATTCTGCAATATAATAGTTAAGAAGTGTTATTGTGAGGTTGAAAATGGAATTTTCAACTTTTCAAATAGCAACCTCATATCCAGGGTGAGTGAACTAAATACTGGAAATTAAGACTTACCTTAAAAGAAACATGAACTCTGTATTTAGGATAGCACTTGCAGCTGTGAAGGCCAATTAACTGAAGTCTGTGGTCTCAGGATGAGCCAACACAGAGTGTGAGAGTTCTTGCTTTCTAGCTGCCGGCAAGCTTTTGTTTTCAAAAAGCTTTGTATCACCTTTTGGAATCTCATCCTGAGGTGTCGTGTGCACTTCTTGCTCAATATTATATAAGAAGTCCATACACTTCCATAGAATCCTATATTTCATTTCAAGGGGCAAACATTAAAAAAGCTACATGCTTGCAGTCTCAGGATATGTGTCTAGGATATGGGTCTAGTCCAAAGTGATGTACTTCTTAGTGACAAGCAGTCTGTTGCTTATCCTTTTGTCCTTGGTCCAATCATAGGATTTTTTTTCTTCTATTCACGAGTCTTTTCAGGATGGTAAGGATAATTACACTGCAATTATTCCACGTAGGCAGAGACTAACATCCCTAATTATTGTTGTAGGGCCAGCTGGCAGAAGTAGAGCATGCGACCATTCTGGAGGAAGAGAGAAAAATAGTTTTCTGGGCCAAGCTCTCAGGTAAATGTGCTGTACTTTGTTAAGGTGTGCAGAGCTGTAGATGTTTTTGTTGTTGTTGTTGTTGTTTTTTGTTGTTGTTTTCAACTTGATACTGTGTATAAAGTATGCTTAGAGTAAGGTTCTTTCCTATTTAGTGATATACAATAAACTACCTATTAATTTTCTTGAGGAAAGGAAAAAAATAAATTATATATATATATAAAAACTAAATCCATAGCTCTGTAAAATCCAAACAGAAATGATACAGTAAAAGAAAGAATTCAAATTTCCTGAATTTTTCTCTAGTTCTTTTTTTTTTCTGTAATCTTACAGTAAAATTATTGTTTTTCTATGAAAGCATGAATCAAAAATTTCTTTATCTCTATTATAGTATTGGATATCACTTGGTTATTTATTAGCACTGTTGGGGAAGAGCATCTATAATGCAATGAAATTATCATTTCATTACTCTTTAATCCTGTGTGTTTGTTCATGTGGGTGAATGCAATTTTCATTGAACCTAGAGTTGAAATTTCTCTAAAACCAGTCTGTTATAATAGAAATGCAACGAATAGCAAATTAGCAGATAAAATAATATACTAAGTACTAACAAGATATTAATATGATACAGATATATCTTATTTTCCTTTCATATATTTCCAACCTGTTTTAGTCAAGTTTGATTATCAAGTCAATGCTATTACTCCACGGTACTATAAGTGGTGCAGTAGGTAGACTTTAGATAAAAACTAAGCACGAGTATACCGGTTTGGGCTGAGATAGAGTTTGTTTATTTATTTATTTATTTATTTATTTATTTTTTATGGTTTAGTGGTGGACTTGGCAGTGCTAGGTTAAAGTTTGGATGTGATGATCTTAAAGGTCTTTTCCAACCTAAATGATTCTGTGATTCTATTGTAGTTTTCATGGTAGTATGCTTTAGATTTGTGACCAAAACAGCGTTGATAACACACCAATGTTTTAGCTATTGCTGAACAGTGCTTACACAGAGTTATGGACTTTTCAGTTTCTCATGTCAGTGCACAAGAACCTGGGTACACAAGAATCTTGGAGGGGACATAGCCAGGACAGCTGAACCCAACTGCCCAAAGAGATATTCCGTACCAGATGATGACATGCTCAGTAATAAAAGCTGGGGGAACAGAGAAGGAAGGGTGGATGTTAAGAGTTCTGGTATTTTTCTTCCCAAGTAACTTTTACATGTGGTGAAACCCTGCTTTCTTGGAAATGGCTACACATCTCTTTGCTGATAGGAAGTCGTGAATGAATTCCTTATTTTGTTTTGCTTGTACACACAGCCTTTGCTTTATGCCTTCTGATTCTCTTCCCTCTCCCACTGCACATGGTAGTGAGCGAGCAGCTGAGTGGTGCTTAGTTGCCTACTAGGGTTAACTCAAAATAATAGGAAATAGTAAAATTTGGATATGTTTAAAATTCCATGTTTCCAGGACAAAAGCTTCTGAATGTATAGAAAATGTGTCTATTCAGGGACAAAACCTCATATTCTCTTCCTGTTGTTATCTGATTGCATACGTTTTTTAAAAGAAATCAACAATAACTGTATTTCATGTAACCATATGACCAGAGGGTGTGCATTTATTATTATTATTATTACTTTTAATTTCCAGGAAATGTTCACATACAATGTACACAGCATATTGACAGTTCTGCATTCTGGTCCAGAGTGACTCCTGACTAAGAG